>NC_054826.1:12507500-12807500 GCF_018345385.1 Vulpes lagopus | reverse complement strand
TCCTTCTTGGTTGGACTTGGATGAACTTTGGGATTTCTTCCAGAAACCAGTCATGGAATGAAATAGCATGTGTGGGGAAAGCAGGCTGAGAACGAAGTGGGCACAAACGTAAGGTCCTGCAATGCTTCATTTCCACCGCATCCTTGGGGAATGGGCTGTTCCACATGGCGAGTTTTCCAGATAATTGAATTTTAAATGCTGAAACTTGTTTTCCTTTTAACCTTCTGTAATGGAAATCTTTCTAAAGTGTATTACACGCTTCTCAGGCTTCTTCAACAGCAAGCTGAATATAGTTTCACCTTGCCCGAATGTGTCTAGGTCATCGCGACGCCACCTCTTACTATATATACAGTCCTGAATAGAGCACCGGTGCCTTTGGGCATATTCAGGTAGGCAGGACGCTCATGCTAAATGGCCCCAGAGACTATATTATAAAGGTATAATTGGCATTTCTTCCTTTCTGTATCTCCTACATCACCACCTGCAGTCACTTCCCCAAGTTACACCTTCTAGCAGCATTTGACACTCTGTTTAAAATCTGCTATAACCTAGAGAGAACTCAAGGTTGCTATGGGTAACCAGAGTCTGAGCTTGTAACAACCCTAAATTTAATTTTACACACAATTTAAAGGCAAAGGGTACTGTGCTGAAGGTTACGTGTGGTCAGGGCTGACATTCAGTTAGCTCGCCCAGTGTGTAATGTAATGTTCCTCTGCTAGTTGGCCAATTGCCCAGAGCCCCTTGGGCCCTCCTGCCAGCTCAGCACCCTGACCTGTCTCCTGGGATCACACAGACTTCTCACTTGCCAGTAACTCAAAGGTGCACTCTGGCTCCAGACCTCTGTTCCTGGAGGCACCAGCATCCTTTCCAATTGGCTGGTACCCATGCCATCCCCAGATGCTCAGTATTTGATCTGAAGGCTCTTCTCTTTCCTGCCGAGTGCACTGCTAAAGTTTGCGGCTCCCGTCTGTCCCTCCAACTCTAAGGCCTCTTCTCAGTTGCATGCAGTGCTGTGGGTTCAGATCACCTGAGGCTGACCAGGACGGGTGTTAAAAGTTAGCTTTGACTGAACATCTACCATACGCCAGATGCCTATTCAGTACATCAACTAAATCACCTTATCTAATCCACTAAATGGCCCTATTGGGGAAATAGCATCACCCTCCTGTGGCTGAGGTAACTTGCCCAAAGTCACACAGCCAGTAAGTAGGCCTGGAAGCCAGTTCCATCTTTCTGAGGTCAATGTTCTTTGCACTATACTCCCCTCCTGTTTATTAATGTACAAAAAAGTCTGGTCATGGTTCACATCCTGGAAAATACATTTTAAGTGAAACATGGGCCCTTTTACTTTTCAGAAAAGGCTACTTGTTTTGTTGTGTGGGTTATATTTTAATTAATTCCATATTTTGTTACCAATTTGGAACAATCTGTCCCCAGGGAACAGATCTGGTTTACTTATAGAAAGCTGGCTGAGGGAGGGAGGGACTGGGGTTACAAAGTATTCCTTGTAGGAAATGATCTAAAAAACCTTCCCAATTCTCCCTCCACCAAACAAAAGTAAATAGAACATTCCAGAAAATCCCATCTTCCCTAAAGTAGGTATGATAATAAGAGCTTGCAAACAAAAACCTTCCTCTGTGTGTTGTTGTTACCAGCTACGCCTGCAAGATGGGGCTGTTCCCACTGAAAAGAATTAGGGGCTCCCAGGGCTGCAGGGGCCGAAGAGGTGGGGGTGGCTAGAAGCAAACTGCAGACCTGAGGAGTATCATCCAGTAGAAAGCAGAATGGGCTCTGTAATTTTGGACCAGTCACAGCTTTGCCTTTGGAACTGGTTCTGGCTGCAGAAAGATGTCAAACCCATAGCTATGAATTCTCTGCTCTTTCCCCTGGGGATGAAGTTTATAGATTGACTCTAAGCTAATTTTTAAAATAAGCAAACCATGACCTCATCTTCCACATTTTGCACCTGCTCCTCCCACACGTATCACCCACAACTTTCAGAGTATCCTCTTCCAAAAGCATTCACCATGCTCTCTAGTTTCCAGAGTAACTCTAGTGAGGGAGGAAATCATCCGAATAATTGACTAGCCATAGGCAACAGGGTCAAAATACCACACGTATTGGTTTGCTAGGGCTGCCATAATAAAGTTCCACAAATGAAATGGCTTAAATGACAGAAATTCATCTCACAAGTTCTAGAGGCTAAAAGTCTGAGATCAAGGTGTTGGCAGAGCCATGCTCCCTCTGAGGTACCAAGGCAGGGTCTGTCCCAGGCCTCTCTCCTAGCTTCTGATGGTTCCCTGGCTTGTTGCAACATAACTATAATCTTCACTTGGTGTCTGTGTCCAGCCTCATCTTAACTAATTACATCCATAATGGCACTATTTCCAAATAAGGCCACGTTCAGAGGTACTGGGGGCTTAAGACTTCAAAACATGAATTTGGCAGTAGCGGGTCGGTGGGTGGACACAGTTCAAACTATAACATCATCTAAGGTAGTTTTGAATTCAAAATGAAACACAAGGGAAGGAGCGGGGGGGGGGGCGGTCCTTCTTCCTTTATGACAGTCATTTCCCTGTCTGCATGTCTTATCATATTTGATGAACACAAATCCCAGGTACATTTGTGAACACCCAGACATAGCAATTAGCAATCCCACAGAACTGTTCCTTGACCTTTTCTCCTATTTCCATCAGCTTCAGCTACTTCAGTCCAGATGCCTACTGACCACATCCATCCAAATATCTCTTCCTGACCACACAGAAGTGGGATGGATGGTGCGTTGGATGAGGTACAACTCCTAGCTGGGACTCAGAGGAGAGTGACTGAGTCTCTCAGCTCTCACTATGACATCATCGCATCACTGCTTCACTTCTGTGAACTTCTAGAATGATAAAACCAGCTCAGGCGGGTCAAATGAAATGTCTCAGAGATTCACTCCTAATATGTTAGCATAAGCAGATGCAGCTAACGTCCCTCCCACCCTCACTCTTCCATCCCAACTCTTACCCGAGGTCTCAAAGCTAGTTGCTCGAACACCTGTGGAGAGAACCCAGAATCCCAGACTCAGTTCATTGCTTCCCCCATCTCACCATACTTGCCCCCTTCTGGGAGCCTCCATTAAGGAATCTAGGTTTATGTCCCACTTTCTGTCATGACTCTGGGCCCATCATCTTTCTATTTTTCTGTATATTCTTTCTTAGAAAAAAAGGTGGGGGGGGGGCATCATCCTAACACTCCCTCCAAGGAATAAATTAAAATCACCAAAGAACCCTCCCTTGGTAGCTGGAAAGCCTTCTTATTTCAGGGTCAGATATACTTTCAGTGCCTGGGACAGAGAACTTTGCCTCTTAAAGACTCCACAGCCTTAAGCAGTCAATGGGAGGGGCTTCCTGAACAGATATGAGAAAAATTATCCAGTATGGGAAAACTCTTCCAAATTCTAAAGAATCTAGCAACCTCTTGGATAAGAAACTCCCAGTTTTTCCAAAGACTCTCCAGGTAGAATAGTTACTGTGAGGCTAATATTTTATTGAGCACTATGTGAAGCACCTGGGTGGTTCAGTGGTTGAGCGTCTTGCCTTTGGCTCAGGTTGTGATCCCAGGGTCCTGGGATCAAGTCCCACAGGACTTCTCTCTCTGTCTATGTCTCTGCCTCTCTCTCTTCATCTCTCATGAATAAATAAGTAAAATCTTTTAAAAAATAAACATAGTGCGAGCCCTTTATATGCATTATTGCCTCATTTAGTCATTGGATCAATAGTGTTATCATTCCCATGTCATAGACAGGGAATCCAAGGCTAGGAGGGATGACTTTTCCAAGGTCAACCAGCTTATAAGTGTGGGAACCTGAGGAGGCAGCACAGTTATCTGGCTCCAGAGCTGGTACTCTTGACCATTATTATTCTCTCCTGCTGGATGTCTCCTCTATGCTCTTCCTTCTGCTTCTGCATTCAAAGCGGCTCCCCTCAAAACTGACAGCTACAAAAGGCAGTGGCTCTCAGGGACAGCTCTAGGAGGGCTGCCTCAAGCTCCATGTTGATCCATGCTTCTAGCCCCGAGGACCCACCTATCAGGGACTGGAGTCACCTTCTCCATACCAGTGAATACTATAGTGGTCAGTCCTGTTTCTTTTCTAAGAACAATTTCTAATTTTAAATAGAATCATTTCAAAAATAAATAAATAAATAAAAAATAAAATAAAAAAGAATCATTTCTCTTCAGCACCCCTCCTTGAAGATGAAGCTTCTCCCAATAACTGCCAGTTCAGGATTCAGCCATTAGCCAAGAACATCTCTTCAGTCAGATGGGCAGCCCAAAGGAAATATTGGTGAGACTCTACTGAGTAAGTAGTCACACATGCCAGCCAGCCCTGTGCTAGGACTATTCCATGCATTGGCTCATTGAAACTTAAACCACACTATATGTGCCTGATGACTTCTTGTTGCCACTCCATGTCCACTCTCCACCATTTTCTATCTACCCTGCCCTCTGCCCCAGGTTGACACATATGGACAATCTCACTGGGCTCCCTTGCCACTGGCCTCTGGCTGGTTTCTGCCAATGGAAAGCTTTAATAGAATACTGAAGGGAAGAAAAAAATTAAACTTAAGGTACTTCTGTTCTGGCTTCTTCCCTTCAGGGTCTCCTTGGGTTAGATGTCTTCTCACTGGAAGGTTACTCTGCTTCTCAAGGTGACCCTGTCTCCATCATTCTCTTTTCTTGGAACATAGGAGTCCTCCTCACAGGAGCCCCTGAAGGCTTGTCAAAAGTTACGCATCTCAGAATATCTTCAAACTTCTCTTTTTTGTGTCTCATCCATATACACCCATTACTAAAACCCTGGTGTGCCATAAAGAGTCAGCACAGCAAATTTGGGGTATTCAATCCATGTACTTTCAAAGAAAGGACTGGTTCTTGACTAACTCCTGGGAAGTAACCTCTACATCCTTGGAATATTCTGCATGATACCAGATAGTTTATGCTAATAATGTGATTTACAGCAGGGGCATTGGGCCATGTGGCATTAGTTTGAACTCTGGAAGGACTGAACTCTGAGTAGCTAAGGTCAGTTACACGGGCGCTCCATGTCTGGGTGACTGACCTTCAAGAAAAACCCTGATGCCAAGGCTCATGAGCTTTCCTGGCTGATAATATTCTACAGATGTCACACGTCACTGCTAGAATTGAGGTCTTCTGTACAATCTATTGGGAAGGACCACCAGTGGGAAGAGTGGGAAGCCTGCACTGATTCTCTCTCCTGGACCCCACTGCATACCTTTTGCCTTTGTTGATTTTAATCTGTATCTTTTTACTGTAATAAACTGTAACCTTGAGTTTTTCTGAGTCCTTTGAGTCCTTCTAGTAAATCCCTGAGGTTGAGGGTGGTCTTGGGGACTCTGAGTCACCTGGGAAACAACAGTCCAATCATAACTTACTGCCATGATATGTGGCCACGCAGGTGAAAAACAGAAATATACTCATCATCCACATGGATCTTCCAGGATGGGAAAACGAGGGCGACAGCAGGGGTGGCTAGTGGTCCAGAGATAGTTCTAAGCATCTCAAGGTCCTTCTGGCCTTTGAGTCTGTGACTAGGGTGACAAGGGACGCGCAGATAGAAATATATCCAGGACCCAACCTTTGGTGTTCCAACTGGAGGGGAGATGCTAAGTTGAGTGCAAGAGGGTTTAACTCAATGTGACATTTCTCATACTCTTACGTCATGTACTATTTTTTTTTATCTCTAATCCAAGTTTCAGAAAAAAAGCAAATACCCTGAGTCTGAGTTCTCTAAGAGAGAATGAAGCAAAAAAGAAAGTTACAAATACCACGATACTTCTACTTAGTGTATCTTCCCTTTATAGGATAAATGCCACTGACTTCTTACCAGAGTGGATCTCATAACCCTCTGCAGCTACAGATTGGAGCAGCAGACACAAGTGAGCCACAGGAGTCCCCCTTCCAGCCCCTGTAGGAACTGGCACTCCCCCACTCACCTGGCCCCACTGACATCAACTCCAACCATCAGCTGCCCATTCAGGGAGAGGATTTCATCGCGCAGTCGGACCTTCCCACTCTTCCCTGCCGGGCTGTTCTTCCTCAGCTCTGTCACCCAGATGCAGCCAACGTCCAGTACAGGGCCCGGGTGGGTTTTCCTCTTCTTGCCCCCTCTGCGCTTTTCTCCGTAGTCCCCAAAAACAGGGATGTTCCCAAAACTGAGGCCCACAGTCTCTGTGTCTCCCAGCTCCTTGGTGAGGTACACAGTACAGATTTCCATTCCTGGGGGGCTGCGGTCAGGTGGGACCACACTCTCATCCACAGCAAAGTTGAGCTGGATGTATTCCTGCAGCTTCTGGATGGCTGCCTGGCAGAGACGCTGCTCTGGGCCATCCCCACCCTCCCGCAGGCTGTTCTGCAGCCACTGGTAGAGGAGGGGCAGGTGCAGCATGGCATTGTCCTGGGTGATGGGCATGGTGCTCACTCCCAGACACCAGCATCATGAGAGGACCTGCTTCTGGGGGCTGGGCCCTGTAAGGCCCCATGTCCCTTGGGAACCCTGGCTGTCATCAGCTTTGCCTGTGTTCATGTTCAGGCTAGCAGATGAGCCTAAAGGATGCCTGCTTGAGACTGGGCTGTTTGCTTTGGCAAGAGGAGGACAGGACACATTAGAACAACAGTGGGACAATTGCTGTGCCTGGAGTGCTCACCAAAGAGAAGGAAGGAAGTGTCTGACAAGGTCTTGTTTGGTTCCTTTCACAGCAGGGCCCATGCAAATGACCTGGAAATGGGCTATTCCTCCAGCAGCCACAGCATGACCTCACCTGGTCCCATTTATGCCTGGAAGAGATAAAAACAAAAAATTTCAGTCACAACAGTGAGCCCTCTGATACAGAACACATCGCCTCCTATAACAAAGAAGGACTGCGTTTGCTGTTTTGAGTCAGGAAGTTAATGCCTCTTCTCCTTCCCCAGCTAACCTCCACCCTGTATACACAGACAGACACACTAACAGACAGACACAGACATACAGACACACAGATGCACACACACACCCTTCCCCCAGACAGAAACCTCTGGAAGAGTGACTTCCTCTAGGAAATTTTCCTGATCATCAGGGAAATAAGATGACTTTTTCTGGAACAAATCCCATCAAACTCCTACCCAACCAGGAGGCTATGTGAAAGACTCCCTGGAAGACTGTTAGAGGGGTTCTGGACATATTGAAGAGCTTACATTCTTAGGAAGTTAAAATCTATGTCCATTTGCCTTGATCAGCTCAACTGCATACTCAGGAAGGCTCTCCATCCCAGGACTGACAGTGATGCCAAGAGGAGAAACAGCCAATCAATGGCACAGAGAGATGTAGGCTCTGGCTTAGGACAATACCCATCCTAAGCTAAGCCATCATGTAGCCTCAGAGGAGATCATGTCCCTATGCACCCTGTAGCTATTTGTTGCTTCTCTTCTTTTCCTTTGGTAAATTGTTGGGATGCCCTACTCTTAGGCCAGTCCTAAAGCTATCTCCTCCAGAGAAATGATTCTCTATGCTTCTGGGTGAGGAGACTTGGCCTCTCCCTGGCTTGCCCTTGAACAAGCGGTGAACACACCGCTCACAGCAGTGATGTATCCCTCGAGCACTGCCAGCTGCAGCAGGCCTGTCTCCCCTGCAAGAGCTTGCAGAAATCCCCCCCACCCCGAATTCTGCACAGTGCCTGGCACACAATACATCCCCACAATGAAAGGCTAATTTAATTCCATTGCCAATCCACCAGAGAAAACTTTTACCTCCAGCCTTTGTAAACAACAGAAAAATGACCCTTTTCATTCTCTCCTCTGAATTTCGCCTTCTCTTGGAGAAAGTCAACATAAACTATGCCATCTAAGATGGAAAACATTCTCTAGCCTTCTTAGGAAGTGATTTAACAAGAAATAATAATAAATGGGAGAGGTGTCAGAAGCCATGTCAATAATACATGACCTTATTACTCAGTAACCATAAAAAAATTTCCAATATAGCAAGTTTTGAGCTTTCAAAGAACTTGAGTGCCAGCTATTAATTGGTTCCAAATAAATCAAAAGCTTAGCAAATATCATCTACATAATCACATGCCTATTAAAAAAGAAATGCAAGATCAAAGCAAAGATAATCCATAAATGTACAAAAACTGAATGTTCTCTTTGGCCAAAATAAGTAACACCTCTCGCTGCAAAGTGACTCCACACAGACATATTAAAATCTTATGAATAAATCAAAACATTTTCCATCAGGCCTAGCAATCTTTACGAGTCTCCGTTTTCTCATCTGTAAAATGAGAAAGTTAAGCTAAGTGATCTCCAAGGTCTGTCAAATTCAACAGAGAGGTCCTCCAACACAGTGACGGTGTCTCATTCATTGGTGTGCTCCCTACCCCAGCACAGTGCCATCAACGTGTAGACTCTCAATCATTGAAAAACAATTTTTAAAATATCCTTTAAATTACAATTTTAATGGTCAATGATTCAGGATATTAGTCACAGTTCTGATAGTCCCATACATATGAAAACAGGGTAAATATCTTCGACAAGTTGTTTTTAAATAAATCTGATTGAAGAAAACCCTAGAGAATTTTTCTCTTTGCTGTCAACTTGTATTCATTCGATACATATTTCCTGAACATAAATTAAGAACCAGGCCTTGAACTTGGCACCAGGAGTATACCATCAATAAGGCAAATTCCTCGCCCTGAAGGAATTCAGGCGATAGTCTAATGGGGAGATGCCTAAATAAGTGGAGATCAGTGTGTAGAAGTCTATGACAATCCTCTTAACAGAAGTGACAAAGGTACATTCCTAGAAGCCATGTTTGTGGAATATAAACTCCCCAGGCACTGGCGATGGGTCCAGAGTTAGGGATCTCATGCAAGCTGGAACAGACTTCTTTCCTAACAACTGAGTGATCGGATCTAGAGAGAGGGGGTCTAGTCTTAAGTGAAGAGAACGATAACTTTTGAACTAGGGGCTCTAGAGGCAATGCTGCCGTGAAGGTATTTCTGTCCTGCCAAGAAATAAAATAAAATTGAATAGGAGAAGGCAGAGGCGAAAGCCTGGGGAGAGAACACTGGTTTCCTCATGGCATTCCTCGTCTTAGTTTCAGACACCCTGGACAGGGCTACATTGCTACCCTCCTCATCAATCCAAATGACTGTATCAATCCTTACATTGAATCACATTTAGAAAAATTTAACTATTTAAAAAAGAAGAAAAGTAAAGCAAAACTAAACTTAAAAAAAAATCCTTCAAATAAAAATAAACTTTACCCTGAGTTGGTTCCTGCACTTTGCACCTTGAAAGTTAATATGCTGGAGGTGGGCAAAGCTGATTGGTTCAACTTGGAGCAGGGTCAGGAGATATCAACCTGGCTGCTGGGAGCCCACCCTCTGACTGTGAATGTTGTGGGCGCCGGGAAGGAGTTTTCGGAAAAGGAAAGGTTACTTCAAGACATTTAGTCTTATTTTGATGTTCATGGGCTATATAACTTTTTGATTCCATACATATAATTGGGAACTTTCCAGTAATCCCTCCAGCCTCTATTCTATCAATTCCTTTTTCTGTTTCTATAAACAAGGGAAGTAGAAGTGTCCCAATCTACTACAACGATTTGAGATGACTCAGGGCATAAGAGGAGATACACAATTTTGCAATACTATAAAATGAGTGGTTCTTTCCAATTTCCAATGAAACATTCCAGTGAACAAAACATTGACCCAGAGAAGATACAGAATAGAAACCTGCAAATAATACAAATACATCCCTCCGTGGCTGACCTGTGCAGAGGTCTAAATGCTTCTCATCTTGAAGATCCATTTCAACAGTGGGCAGAATTTGTGGACATGAAAGTCTGCAAAGCATGTTCCAGTTCACTCTTGTCTATCATATATAATTCTCCAATTAGAGTCCCATCTCAAAGCAAACAGCCATGATAATTTAAATTAATTTTGACCAGCCTGAAGCTGACAGCCTTAGCCATCCAAAATTCAAAATGAATGCTTCTTAGCAGATTCTGATACTGTGTTTAGAATCTACCAACTTTCTCAGATCCTCTTTCAGCTACACTATGCATGCACAGCAGGGCCATATCACCCACAAGGGGCTGAAAAGTAATTCTGGGTTGAAGAGGCCAACAAATCTTGGATATGATCATGGTTAGTACCTACCTGCAAAGCTCAATCCTATATGATCGATTATTACTCCTTAGTATTTAGTATTTTGCGTTAGAATTTAAGTTAAATTTTTTTCTTCAGGGTGAGGAGATCAGGAGAATAATGCAAAATATGGAGAGACACCAAACTAAGTGAAACCAATCATCTGGCCAAAGTCACAGCCCCAGAGTCACCTGAAATCCAGAGGCTAAATCCTGAAACTGGCAAGGGGGTGCACAAAAGGGTCCTCAGGTTTATCCAGACCTTCTAAGATTCACACTGGGCTGCCTTATACTAATTACCTCTCACAATTGCCTGAATTCTTGATGTCCTCCTATTCTGAATTCTGCTTAAGTTCCAAGTTCCTTAGTCTTCCTTACTTCTGGACTGGATTCCTCTTTTGACTTTGAGAAGATCTCACATTTTAAAAGTGAACCAATGTTGACTAAATACTTACTATTCATTCAATAGGTGTTCATTGAGTGTCTGTCACATGCAGGGCCCTAAACACAACAGACAACATTCCCACAAAGCCTCATGAAGCCTGTGCTGTGAGGGTGACAGATTAGTAAACATAAAATACTATAATGTCAGATGGCAATTCTCTCTACTACAAAAAGAACTATGGTGGTGTCAGAGTTTAGCAAATGGTGGACATATGAGGTGATTAAAGAAAGGCTGGCTGAGAAGAGACCTAAATAAAGTGAGGGATTGAGGTGAGAGACTCTCCATAGGAGTACTAAGGAGACAGCATGTGCAAAGGCCCTGAGGTGAAAGCCTGCTTGGCTGCCTAAGGATAGGTGTGGGGATAGGTGTGGCTATCAAAAAGGAGTGAGGGGGAAATGTCCCCAGTGAGCTAGATGCTTTCCCCATTGTCTCATTCTCTATAAAACAAGGGCATCTGAATCCACTTTATCAACACTGGCTAATGGCTAATGTTTTCTGAGCAGAACCACACTCAGACACTGTTTAAAATGAGCACTTTCTAAGGATTACCTTATTTAATTGCTGCAACAATACTGTAGGGAGATATTATTAGTATTTCCTTTCTACAGACTCAGACAAATGACAAAATCTGAGAGGCTAGTTAAGGAGTAGAGAGGCTAATTTTAAGGCTAATCAGGACTAGAACCCAATCCACTGGACTTGGCCATGTAGGCTAGCACTCTGCCCTGTAATTACTGCTCCACTGTCACCAATGAGTCTCACATAATAAATAAATAGGTATCTTATGTCAGAAGCTGGTGGCTTTCTACCTAGTATCAACTCTCTCTTCCTTCCTTTATTTTGTTGGGTGTGATATAGTTAACTAAAATTTGGCCTTTCTTGGAGGTATGGATAGTATAACAACATAGATCTGGCCAATGAGATGAAAGTAGAAATTGGTACACGTGGGGCTTACACCACCAGCATTACTTATGAGAAGAACAGAAATGAAAAGAAAAAAATAAATCCCCATGTTGTTTAATCATTGTTGTTTTGGATTTTTCCAAATCCCACTAACTAGCTGAATTAATCTCCAAACAAATAACACAAGGTAATACCCAGAAGTAAGGGGACTAGAAGTAATAGAGTCTAAAACTTAGAATTGGATGAGAAAAGAAAGGAGAGAGGCAGATGCCAAGAACCTGGATATTTGCAGACTGGAAAGGTAACTCCTGCTACCTAATGTAAACTATTTGGTTAAAGTGCCACCTGCCATACCTTCCACGCAAAGTCACTGATGTATTGATTGAGGCTATGATATTAGAGAAGATGGTAGGAAACTTTTAGAATATGGGTAGATTATTTGTCATTCTTAGCACAGTCTAGAGCTCCTCAACTCAGCCAGCAAGCGAGATGGGGAGAAATATCACTTTGCTAAGGAAGATATTCTATTTAGTTATTAGTTTATTTATTTAGAGACAGAGCAAGAGAAAGAGAGAGAGTGGGGGGAGGGGCCAAGGAAGAAAATCTCAAGCAGACTCCCCCTGAGATGGAGCCTGATGCAGGACTCTTCTTCCATTAGTCCCAGGTATGACTCCTTGTGACTAAGCCCTGATACATCTAACCTGTAATACTAGAAAAGATATAGAATAACATGATCTCAGGGTCGAATATAGATATGACCCTGAGATCATGACCTGAGCTGAAATCGAGAGTTGGATACTTAACTGACTGAGTCACCCAGGCGCCTCTAAGGAAGGTATACTGGACATTCAGCCAGTAATCTAAATTGCCAGAGAGCCCCATATTCTGGACCCTGCAAGGCTGAGAAAATATGCTTTATCAGAAGAGGGTGGGTGGTACCCTACCTAGACAGAGGTTGTAAGCCTGTTGCCAAAGTTGTGATTATCCACTGGACATCATTGTTTCAGCTGTTCCAGCAGCACACATTAAGTAGTATATGTTAAGTTAAAATTTAGGGAGATTGACGGAACTCATAAGCTAGAAATAAAAACAAATCATCAGGAACTGACCAGGAGCCTGCTAAGTTGTTGGGGAATTATACTGCCAAAACCCCAGACCTGGTTTGTAACAGCTTGGGATGGTTCAATCCCCAAGGCAATCCCATAACTCTTGCTCTCCCTCCCTCCCCTAGGCAATTCACACCTACAAGATATAGGCAGTGTGTAATAGAGCCCCCAGAAATGGTATCTTTCCAAACCTACCACAGAAGAGGACATGGAAGACAATGAATGAGGAATAACCTCCCAGAGAGAGGCAAGGGCCATGAACAGCAATGAACAGGAGCTCCTGCCACAGAAGCGGGGGGGGGGGGGGGGGGTTAAACTCTTACTATTCTTGCTCATGAGGATTTGGTCATTGTTATGGACAGTGGCTGCTGTGTTTTACATTCCTCCTTTTATAAATAGAAGTTTTTATTATAGTTATTCTATATCTTTTCTAGTATTACAGGTTAGATGTATCAGGGCTTAGTCACAAGCAGTCATATCTGGGACTAATGGAAGGGACCACACATCACCCACAGATCCAGGGCTCTAATCTTGATCGACTAACTGGTTGGGGCTTGGGTGCCATCTATCTTGGGAATGGGGAAAATCTATCCTATGCAGAGAAAGAAGGGTATGTCTGAGTAATCAAAAGAAGGAACTGTGGCTAACTGCCTACATAATATTCCTTCTCTCCTCTCCCTAACAAAAATCCATCTGTGTTTAAGGAGCAAATACCTAGTCAAAAAAAACTATGTTTCTTAGTGCCCCTTCGGGGGGGGGGGCACATAACATACAGTCTTGGCCTGTGAAATTGTTTGGTAGGGTTACCAGAAAGGTTCTTTTTTACAGGCACTCTTTTTCTTTTTCCTTCTTGAAATGCATATATGATGGCTGGAGCTTTGGCAGCCATCTTATGACCAATCATAAAGCAAAGGCCTGGCATCCTTAAGCATCTGTACCAACCCTAGACATTCAACCACCAGACATCTCATTACATGAGAGAAAAACAGGCCCCTACCTTGTTTAAGCCTTGTTAACCAGACATTCTGTAATAGGTGAACAAAATCCCTGATGATCACATTGCTTTAATTTACTCTGTACCCTCAGAGTAATTCAGTAAGATCCTGAATATAACCCTGAGTGTTTCAACTTTAGCCCTGCTAGTTTGTCAATTAGCAGCTATTATTACGTTTCTACCTTGGTTTGGGTCACCAAAACAATAACAACAAAGCATGTGTTTGCCCCTGAAAGAGCTAAAAGCACACATGAATTCATGTGATGGTTTACTGGCACCATTGTGCAGCCCTAGGTGTTGCAGACAAACCCACAACTGATTGAGAAACATCGCAAATACAAATGACTGTGATTCTGAGGTGCCTGGGTGGCTCAGTGGTTGACCACCTGCCTTTGGCTCAGGTCATAATCCTGGGATCAAGCCCCGCATCAAGCTCCCCACAGGGAGCCTGCTTCTCCCTCAGCCTATGTCTCTGCCCCTCTCTCTGTGTCTCTCATGAATAAATAAATAACACCTAAAAAAACAAAAACAAAAAACCAAATGACTGTGATTCCTTTAGGTTGGCTTATGTTTTGTAAGGGCAAGGTACTGGCTAATTTTTAACTATCTACATGGCTGACTGTAGACTAGCTGAGTGGCTGTGCATATGAGACAGAAGAAGTTGATCTAGCTTTTACATCATGAAACATGAGTTAATTGTGCCGGGCATTATGCTAGGCTAGGGAAGAAATGATGAATAGCCCTGTGGAAGCTATGGTCTACTGGACAAAGAGATCATTAAATAAAGTGTATAAAGGGCCATGAAAGTGGTACGTTTGTGGGCATATGATGGATTCTGGAAAGTGAGGCTTTACGAGGTCTATGCTGGGGTTTTAGGGGATGAAAGAGGTGTTCCCATATAAATGATAGAAGATGAGAACTTAGAGGGGACCTCAGGGATTACCACATCCAGGCTTCAATTTTAAAGAAGAAAGAAATATACATCAAGACAAGATGAAGATCCTTTGGTTTCTAGGTCTAATAATCTTTTTAAGAGTAGGAAGAAAGGAAAAATAAATGAAAGGAAAAAGAATGACACGGCAGCTATTTTGAGAAAGCTAATACTTGAAGATATTGCATGTTCTGGAACATGGGCTATTTGTCCAAATAACAAAAATTAGGAATGAATAGAGATTGCAGAAATTCATGAAACATCATGCATGTTTTCTATTAGGTTGAGTGCAAGAAAACATCTGGGGACCAGAAAACCAAGACGGATACTATAAATTATTTTGGTTAGTTCTAAAATATATTTGCTGTGGCTTCAATACTGAAACAAGTTTGTGTATCAGGTTTAGGACTCTCTACTCAGAATGTCAAAATGTGGCCAGTTCTGGATTAATAATATTTCTGGAGTTTAGGTATCTCAATTCTTTTTTTTTTTTTTTTAAGATTTTATTTATTTATTTGAGAAGGAGCACAAAGTGGGAAGGACAGAGGGAGAGGGAGAAAGAATCTGAAGCAGACTCTGCATGGAGCATGGAGCCCTATACGGGGCTTGATCTCATGACTCTGAGATCAGGACATGAGCCCAAACCATGAGTCAGACACTTAACCAACTGCACCCACCCAGGTGCCCTGGTAATTCAATTCTAAAAGAATATGATGGTTGGGGAAAAGAGAGCATTTATGGAGTTACATATATATCTGTGAAATGGTGATCCAATATTTTCAAACAGTTGTTATCTAACATGGATAATTGACTGAGACAGTCACACTTTTGTGTCAGCAGTACAATAATCATGAGTCACTGCACTTGCCCATTTTAATATGAACATCTTAATGTGACCATCATGTCCACTTTCTAGGGACCATGCAGCCATGATGGCACCAATCTGTCATCCACAACCCTATGGACCACACTATCAATATACAACATGCATCATAAGTTCTTTTTCAATTATACTTGAGGTTTAAAAAAATGTTTTGAGTATAGTTGACACACAGTGTTACATTAATTTCAGGTATGTAATATAGTGATTCAACTTCTCAATACGTTATACTATGCTCACCCCAAGTGTAGCTACCATGTGTCACCACACAACCCCATTACAATATCATTGACTAGATTCCCTATGCTGTACCTTTTATCCCCGTGACTTATTCATTCCATAACTGGAAGCCTGTATCTCCCACTCCCATTTTGCCCCTCTTGAGTTATTTTTTTTTTTTTAACGGAGACTTATTTTACAATATTTTACAGTTGTTCCTTTCAGAATAATTGTACTATTTAGCTGCTTCTGCTGTTTAGATTTTTGGGTAAATAATCTACTTACTATACTTAAATTCTTAGCATGTAACTGCACAGGATCTGACTTCCTCATTAATTAGCAATGACTCCAATATTTATAATAGCCATTAGCTAGCTGTAGGTCCCCAGGCAGGTCATTTAGCATCTTTAAGCTTCAGTTTCTTTACCTGCCAAATGAAGTGGTTCTACTAAGTTTCTTTCCTGGTTCTAGCATTTTCCTGGACTTTGGAGCTGAGTTAGCAAGACAAAAGAGGGAGTCACTAGCCTCATTTAGAAGCATATACACAACACATGGAAGTTTTAAACTGCAGAAGAGATGGGCCAAATTGCTTTATCAGATTTTGAATATCTGCCAAGACAAAGGGAGGAAGGGGGGCCCTGGGGTGGTTTTACATTCATGCGCTTATAACCACAGTTCAGCTCTTTCAGAAGACAAGAAGAAATATATCCTACTGAATAAAAGCTCTTTGGAACAGCAGGGAAAAAAAAAAAAACAACCAAGGTTTCAAGGGGGAAGCAACTTGCCTAGGGGGTGGGGTACAATAGGAAATCCGGTGTTTCCACTGAGGCCCCACAGACTCTCCAATTTGGCAAGGGCCTAAACTGTGTAGAGACCAGCCTCCACTCCCTCCCTCCCAGACTGCTTGTAGGAGTCAGGGCTGGAGCGCCTGGTGCAGAGACAGTATCCTCAGAGGAAACCAAAAGATCATGGAGCACAGCCTGTGTGTCTCTCTGAGCATCCCCTTTTCCCAGGCCTCACTGTGGGAAAGGACTCAGACAATGATCACAAGAAGCAAGTCAAAGTCATGGGAGTGAGAGAAAAAAGAAGCCTCACTTGTCCTCTTCCAAGCAGGAGATCAGAATTAAGGAGAAGGAAAGATTAAAGGAGTGTGATATAACAGTGCCCACACTCTTGATGGACCCCGTGTGCCATCTTGGCTGTTAAAAGGGGTGGAGAGAAATGAAGTGGAGAGAAAAGAAGACAAGAGATGGCTGAAATTTAAAGGAACTAGGTTGGAAATCATCAAATGGAAGTTCTACTTGGGCACTGCAGCAATGACCTTGGGGAGAGATGGGGGGAAATGAGGAGGACGGACACAGTCTCTTAAGATCCTGTTGTTGCTGTGTCAGTGTTAATGTGTGGGAGCATGTGCAAAGGTAAAAGATGTGGCTGGGGAAGGCCACAGGTAGGCCAGGGAGAGGTTGCAAGGCGACCCCGGTCTTGGTCAGCTTGCCTAATTATGTCTGCAGGCTCTCAGGCTCAGAAACATGAGTTCCGTCTACACATTGAAAGAGTATCTGCCTCTCAAGTGTAAACATACAGTTAGCAGCAAGAATGCTCATTCATTAATTTTCAATTGGAAATACAATGATTAAGTGGATGCTGGCATCGACCCGCTCAATGTCTGCCTTCCCTACAGACAGGATTCAGAGGAAGGCAAGCTTCAGAAAGAGGAGGACCAGGGGAGCACAGGAGGGCCCCCCAGCTGAGGTACTCTCTAGTTGCTCTCCCATTCCCACCTGGGCTCTGCAAAGGAAAATTGTTCACTTAGCTAAGGCTCCCCTACGCTAGACAACACTCGAAAAGGTACGCCTAACATCTAGCTCCTGGATGTTTTCTTTTTCTGTTCTCTGCATGGACTACCTCCTTCTATTCACACCCCTTTCTCCAAACTGCATGCTATAACATCAGTAAGTGTTGAATTCTAGTCTCTGAATTATGGACATTATCACATTTTGGTTCATTCTCTCCAAGATTACTATGATTCAAGTTTTGGATCCCACATTTTTGTAGAAAACTTCCTAACTTGGGTATTCCTGAAGCTGGCTATTCGATGATGTATGATCTGTGTACAAGTTTCATTCTTTCAAACAAGTAGAAACTTGTCTTCTTTGTTTCTAAGTTCAGGGTTGTGGGATGGGGTCTCACTATTGCACCCAAGTACCAATGATACTTTCCAGATTTAACAAAACTATAGGAGACAGAGAGCAGTCACGAAGCAGGCACTCTGCAGCATGGCTTTGATGAATGGCTCTGCAGCGCACTCAGAATGGTCTGTGTGAGCCTTTGGGAGGTGAGGACAGGAGGGATAGAACTCAAGTCACAAAGGGAAAGCCAGGGGAGTCACTGCTCTCCTTACCACTCTTGACCTGGAGCCCTGCTGCGGAGCCTTATGCTGCTGGAATTCCAGAGAGCTCAAGCATTTCCCAGAGCCCCATGGCCCTGTGGCAACATACCTGCTACACAGATGGGGGAACAGATTGAGAGGGGACCTGCGATTCAGTTGAGAGTCAGAGCACTAGGCATCCATGACGTCACTCGGCAAAAACTCACTTTGGCTTGGAAGCAGGTTCTCGTCCATTAAAGCCAAGCCTCTTGCCAGGAAAATAGAAAATCAGAATTTTTTTAAAAGAGCCTTTCTAGTTCTCTGTATTGGAGAAAATGTAGGCACTGGGGCATGTCTAAATGGGGGGAAAAGTAGACAGTTGGATCCATTATGTGTTTAAAGTTTTAGGACAGAAATCTAGTCTTAACACAGCTAGGCCTGCAGAATAGATGCTGTGGGCAATAGATGCTCCCAGGCACCCTGTTGATCTGGGAAATTACCCAGATTAGCAAAATGGCCATTACCTGCCACCCACCAAGTTCCGTTGAAGCATTTCCAATGGCTTTAAGCACCCTGGTCAGAGGACTCTAGGTTCAGAATCATTCCCTTGCAAAGGAGCATGTGCCAAGTTGGACTCTAAAGGAATCCTGTGAAAACAACTAAAGACCGGTTTTCAACTTGAGATTGCAAGTCTCTTTGCCTGAGGAGGTGATTAAAAACTTGGCCTGCCTCCCCAGGCAGATGCTCTTGCCCCCTGCCTGGTGGGCCCTAGTCATAGCTCTGCTCTCTCCTGCCCTGTCTTGTCACTACCTTCCTTCCCTTCCCACTGCTCTCCAAGACTCAACATTACGCCTTCTACCCAAGTCTTTCCCACGAGTCTCATGACCAGAAGAGAAACAGAAAGCAAGATGCCTGTGCTTCTGGGGTTCCTGGGTTATACCAGATAAACACTGGATTCCTCAGGGAGGAATCATTCATTCATTCATTCACTCCTTCATTCAACAAATATTTATTGAATGCAATAAATAGAATGACATCCTCACCCTCAGGAACTTAAAAGCTGAAGCAGTCTTGCCAAGCTGGGCTGAGCCTCAGGATCCCTGGAAACCAGGGTAGCATCCAGATATCTGCACTTATAACAAGTGTTTAGGGTACCTCTGATATAACAGAACTTTTCTTTTTTTCTTTAAGATTTTATTTATTTATTCATGAGAGACACACACACACACAGAGAGAGAGAGAGAGAGAGAGAGAGTCAGAGACACAGGCAGAGGGCGAAGCAGGCCCCATGCAGGGAGCTGGACGCGGGACTCGATCCCGGGACTCCAAGATCACACCCTGGGCTGAAGGCGGCGCCAAACCACTGAGCCACCCGGGCTGCCCAGAGCTTTTCTGATGAAACTGTTGGTTGGGTAGAATGAAAGGCGCTGGCTACTCCGTGACTCAGAACTGAAACCACGGGAATACAGTCAGCTCTAACCTCCTAATGTTTCAGGAGGCCCCTCATTTCCTACCCATGTAGAGGGTGTTTGATTTAGCAAATAAGGATATATAGCGCCCAGTGAAATAGGAGTTTAAGATAAACAATGACTAATGTTTTAGTATATGTCGAATTTTGTAGTATGTTTTAGTATATGTATGTCCCATGCAGTGTTTTAGGACTATTATGCTGACAATTTTATTCATTATTTATCTGATATCCCAATTTAACTCTGTGTCATGTGTTTTATGTGGCAACTTTACATCTACCCCATCCCAAAATGAAGCTCTCAGAGCCTTTGACCTGCATGCTTTGCTTGCCCTTTGTGAAAGAATCCTACCCAGCACCTGTGTCCTGCCTCAACAGGCCTTTTGCTTCCTCCTGATGTAAATATCACCCATGGGCCAGGGCCACCCACACCATGCAGGCAGAGTGAATGAGTCAGCCCTGGGATCATAGCTCACCACCCCACTCAGAGGAGCTTCTCTTCCTGGCTCCCTGTGCTCTCAGCCTCTGGTCTCATGTGCCCAAATCTGCTACTCCCAGCCCCGTTCCCTTCCTTGAATGCCCCTGCTCGCTGGGGTTCTGTGAATACTGGTCCTCTCTGGCCAGATGACCTCTTGTCCCACACAATACAACTATGTCATAAGGATGAAAGGAGGCAAGGAATAGAAAAACTGTTTGATGTAAGTACTAGAAGTACTCCACCAGTGATTGTCAAAGTATGATCCCAGAATCATAACCTCCTGGGGTTTACAATCATAGCAGCTCTGATTTTATCAGTTGTATTTGCTTATTTTTCTGGGTAAAATTTTATTTGAACAACGTAGCTCAAAACCACTTGAATATCATCACTAAAGCATACAACCAATTCTATGGCTTATTTTGAGTTGTAGAGGAAACTGTTGACTGTCTACACAGCATCTGTTCCCTTTTTTCTTTACTCCCTAACAGAATTCTAATTTTTGTTCAGAGATTCATCCATCCTTTTCTGGGCAGTAGGTGTCCCAGTTCTAAAGATGGACTCATCAATGGTAACATCCTTCCCTCGCCAGTAGTGGTTTCAAGAATGGGCAGGTGAACTGCTGTTCAACATAGTTCTGGAAGTCCTCGCCTCAGCAATCAGACAACAAAAAGACATTAAAGGCATTCAAATTGGCAAAGAAGAAGTCAAACTCTCCCTCTTCGCCGATGACATGATACTCTACATAGAAAACCCAAAAGCCTCCACCCCCAGATTGCTAGAACTCATACAGCAATTTGGTAGCGTGGCAGGATACAAAATCAATGCCCAGAAATCAATGGCATTTCTATACACTAACAATGAGACTGAAGAAAGAGAAATTAAGGAGTCAATCCCATTTACAATTGCACCCAAAAGCATAAGATACCTAGGAATAAACCTAACCAAAGAGGTAAAAGATCTATACCCTAAAAACTATAGAACACTTCTGAAAGAAATTGAGGAAGACACAAAGAGATGGAAAAATATTCCATGCTCATGGATTGGCAGAATTAATATTGTAAAAATGTCAATGTTACCCAGGGCAATTTATACGTTTAATGCAATCCCTATCAAAATACCATGGACTTTCTTCAGAGAGTTAGAACAAATTATTTTAAGATTTGTGTGGAATCAGAAAAGACCCCGAATAGCCAGGGGAATTTCAAAAAAGAAAACCTTAGCTGGGGGCATCACAATGCCAGATTTCAGGTTATATTACAAAGCTGTGGTCATCAAGACAGTGTGGTACTGGCACAAAAACAGACACATAGATCAATGGAACAGAATAGAGAACCCAGAAGTGGACCCTGAAATGTACGGCCATCTAATATTCGATAAAGGAGGAAAGACTATCCATTGGAAGAAAGACAGTCTCTTCAATAAATGGTGTTGGGAAAATTGGACATCCACATGCAGAAGAATGAAACTGGACCACTCTCTTTCACCATACACAAAGATAAACTCAAAATGGATGAGAGATCTAAATGTGAGGCAAGATTCCATCAAAATCCTAGAGGAGAACACAGGCAACACCCTTTTTGAACTTGGCCACAGTAACTTCTTGCAAGATACATCCACGAAGGCAAAAGAAACAAAAGCAAAAATGAACTATTGGGACTTCATCAAGATAAGAAGCTTTTGCACAGCAAAGGATACAGTCAACAAAACTAAAAGACAACCTACAGAATGGGAGAAGATATTTGCAAATGACATATCAGATAAAGGGCTAGTTTCCAAAATCTATAAAGAACTTATTAAACTCAACACCAAAGAAACAAACAATCCAATCATGAAATGGGCAAAAGACATGAAGAGAAATCTCACAGAGGAAGACATGGACATGGCCAACATGCACATGAGAAAATGCTCTGCATCACTTGCCATCAGGGAAATACAAATCAAAACCACAATGAGATACCACCTCACACCAGTGAGAATGGGGAAAATTAACAAGGCAGGAAACAACAAATGTTGGAGAGGATGCGGAGAAAAGGGAACCCTCTTACACTGTTGGTGGGAATGTGAACTGGTGCAGCCACTCTGGAAAACTGTGTGGAGGTTCCTCAAAGAGTTAAAAATAGACCTGCCCTACGACCCAGCAATTGCACTGTTGGGGATTTACCCCAAAGATTCAGATGCAATGAAACGTCGGGACACCTGCACCCCGATGTTTCTATCAGCAATGGCCACAATAGCCAAACTGTGGAAGGAGCCTCGGTGTCCATCGAAAGATGAATGGATAAAGAAGATGTGGTTTATGTATACAATGGAATATTACTCAGCCATTAGAAACGACAAATACCCACCATTTGCTTCAACGTGGATGGAACTGGAGGGTATTATGCTGAGTGAAATAAGTCAATCGGAGAAGGACAAACAGTGTATGTTCTCATTCATTTGGGGAATATGAATAATAGTGAAAGGGAATATAAAGGAAGGGAAAAGAAATGTTGGGAAATATCAGGAAGGGAGACAGAACATAAAGACTCCTAACTCGGGGAAACGAACTAGGGGTGGTGGAAGGGGAGGAGGGCGGGTGTTGGAGGGGAATGGGTGACGGGCACTGAGGTGGACACTTGACGGGATGAGCACTGGGTGTTTTTCTGTATGTTGGTAAATTAAACACCAATAAAAGTTAATTTAAAAAAAAAGAATGGGCAGGTGACCCAACACTGTTCAAAGAGTCATGAGGTAAAGCCTTCCAAGGGTCTTCTGGAAAACCTTGCCTCACTCCTAAGACAAAGTGCCAAGAAGCAGTGGTCCCTCTTCTTCCTCTAGATGTCTTCAGGAATGAGTCCAATGTCCAGAATTTCTGCTGCCATCTTGATACCAGCCTAAGATGAAGCTTAATGCTGAGGATAGCATATTGAGAGGGACAATGAAGTTGACACCTTGATAACATTGTAGACCCTGTAGAACCACTGAATATCTTTTCTGTGGATGCCTGTTTGGGTTGGATTTCTGTTACTTACATCCAGAAAATGTGTTATAGATGTAGCTCTGTGCTTGGGGTTTCTATTAAAAGGGAATGTCAAAAACAGACATGCAAATGTGAACTTCTGAGATTTGCAGCAGTAAAGATAGATCTACCTGCCTCTAATTCTATCCCAGAGAGCAGAAGTGTGCCTGTTCTTATTTCTTAGATTAGGAGCAGAACTTTCCTATGAGTTTGAGTAAAAATTGATCTAGTCTAATAGTTGTTGATGAAGTATTGAAACTAAATTAACTCTTCCCTCTGACAAAACCTCCACATTTAAGCAGCCTCAGAACCCCAAGAAGCAGCACATGGTGTGACCTGCCTTATGCATTTTTAGGCAGGAGGCATAGGTGGAGGCAGAGGCCAGAGTTCCTCAGGCACCTTTAAGGTACAGAATCCTCCAGCCCAAGGGCAGAGCCTGGGCCACTCTACCCCGCTCTACTTTCATGTACTTGAATTTTCTGCCACCTTCCTCTCTAGGGAGTGTTGAGCTAACTCCCTGGCTTTGAGGGTAGAGCTCTCACTCTGGAAACTTTCTACCCATGCTGACTTCTCCTGTTTCAAACATTTCCATAAACTTATAAATCAACTCTTTAGGAGAGGATTGGAGGCCGGACTCTGGGCTGTTGACTCTGAAAAAGTGAGCTTGCTTCTCAGGGATTCTAAATGGTCCAGTAGAGCCACTAGAAGCTAACAACATCTTCAATCCACTAGCAAAGACATAACTAAAGTAGTGGATGGCTCCAAGCCAGGGGCTCTTATTTCAGTACAACAAGACTGAAACACAGTGAAGGATGAAAAGAAAACATAATATGGGTTAATCATGGGCACTAATAAAAACAAACACGTGAAACTGGCAAGAGGATGCAAACTGACATACCAAATACAAGGCCAGTTCATTCCATAAATATTTACTGAGTGCCTACCACCCTGTGCCAGGCATTACCACAGGCTGCTAAAAATACAAACTGAATAAGTTCACTTTTTTGCCCTCAAGAGATTCCCAATATTCCCAGGGGCAGACACTTAAATAAGATAAATCTCAAGGAATGAAAGAATTCACAAAGTGGGACTTGCAGAAGGTGGGAGTCATTTACACGGGCCAATTCATATGGAATTCTCAGAGCAAACGTGTAGGTAGTGTATTCATACAATAGGCAAAGGGGTGGCATAGAGGGTGTGCCAGCGAGCCTGGGAGGTGGGCGGGGGAAGGAGATTAATGTGAAGGTTGAGACACATGGTGTTTGCCATTCTCTTCTGATTCCTTCCTTCCCAGTCCATTGACCTTCCTCACAGAGGCAACAGGTTTTGGTCGGTGGTGGCTTTATTTATTTAATTGCTTAAGCAAGGGAATGTTATAACCAGATACGTGATTTCATTTTAGAAAAGTATCAACCTGGGAAAATGCTCACCGTAACAGGCGAGGAAGTAGGTCACAAAGTAGTTTTGATTGCATGTCAATTGTGTTAAAGAATGAAAACAATCTCTCTGAAGGATAGTCACTAAAATGATAATTGTTTTCATCTCACAGAAGCAAATCTGAGTGGTCTTTCACATTTAAATTTCTAGATTTCTAAATGCTTATGAACACACTTTGCTGATTTGAAAAACAGTGTGCAGGGACGCCTGGGTGGCTCAGCGGTTGAGCATCTGCCTTCAGCTCAGAGCTTGATGCTGGGGTCTGGGGATTGAGTCCTGCATAGGCTCCCTGTTGGGGAGCCTCCACCTGTATCTCCCTCCACCTGTATCTCTGCTTCTCTCTGTGTATCTTATGAATAAATAAATAAAATCTTTTTAAAATTTTTTCAAAAATCAAGTGTGCATGAGTGTGTGTATGTAAGGATACAGATGGAATTTCTATAGATTGAGTGAGACTGTCCTCAGGGCTCATGTGATGTCATGACCACCTGAACCAGAGCAGTGGGAATAGGGCAACTTCTTGGGCAATTTCAGAGGCTGAGTTGACTAGCCCAGACCACAAGCAAGTAGGTTGCTAGGGAAGAAGATGGAGAAGAAGAGTCAAAGGTGACCCCGGGGGTTGGTGAGACCTGGGAGCTGACCCAACAGAGGAGCCACTTACCCACATTGGCTCTGTCTTTTTTTGCCTCACACTTCAGGCAACTGAATTTGGTCTTCTTGTCAGAGACCCAAACTAGATTTCTTGCCTTCCTCTGGCCACACTGGCTGCACAACTAGAGGGAAAAGCCAAGTCCTTCCTTCTTACTGTGGCAGTGGACTGTCCCTCACCCACATTCACCTACAGCACCCTGCTATCCACACATGAAGTCTTAGTCGGAAATTCCTGGTCTAAATTTCCTGGGCCTGAGAGAGCCAGGTTTATTATTAGAAGTTCCCAAAGCTCAGCCTCTTTTAAGGCAATTCAAATTCCAGTGTGGGAGACCTTTGGCAACAACTACTTTTTCCACCTGGTGACTCTCCCCACAGATGTGATAGTCCACCAGCTTAGGAAGGCCAGTGCATTACCGGGGAGCCAAGCAAGAGATCATGCCACACACACACTGCTGCTTTGAATGCAGCCCTCTACTCCCTCTTCCCTTTACAATTCCCCAAAGCTCCTGTTCAACAAGGAAAATATGGATCTGATTAGGAGGTCTTAGCTGGCCAAACACTTGCAGCCTCATTCTCATCTGACAGACAGGAGGGGGGCCAATTTCCACCAGAAAAGCCAGGGGAAATGAGTGACAACTACACAACTGAGCTGGCTGGACTGAGGAGTAGGAGCTGCAAAGGAGAAAATTGCCTCTATTAAGTCAAATCCATGCGGGGAAAATGGACTGTAGAATCAGTTCCAGGCCACCACACTCTCTTTTGCTTGATCATATTAATCTGTCATTTTTTTCCCCAACTATATTTCTATTCCTGCCACCTAATAGAAAGTGCGTCCACTTGCCACTGCATAAGGATCTATGGAACACGAGGAACAGGCAAATTCTAACTAGAAGCCAACACTTACAGTCAGTGGGCCAGGCCTTGATCCCACTCTACATTCGAAAAGGAAAAGAATTTTGCTTTAAGAAGTAATGTGATAAAGACGATTTTCAAAAATTCAGCCATAAATTTTTGCACTATATTGTGATCAAGACAGGCTAATTAGAAAACAAAACTTGGTCAGCGGTGTGCTGGAGTTGGCTATGCTGGTTCCCAAAAAGCTGACGGTTAGATTTTCCAGAATCTCATGAGCTGGCTGACATCAGGTTGGTAGTTTGAAATCAGCCACTGTGGGAGTATTTACACCATGGAAATTGGCAGATGCTACAAATCAGGTCAGCCTCTCCTTTAGCCAGTTGTTAAACATTTACCAGCACACCCCTCAGTGTGATCCTCTTTTCATCTAAAGGTTGACTCAGGACAGCCCCGGTGGCTCAGTGGTTTAGTGCCACCCTTCAGCCCAGGGTGTGATCCTGGAGACCCGGGATCGAGTCCCATGTTGGGCTCCCTGCATGGAGCCTGCTTCTCCCTCTGCCTGTGTCTCTGCCTCTCTCTCTCTCTGTGTCTCTCATGGATAAATAAATAAAATCCTTAAAATAAAATAAAGGTTGATTTATATACACACTGGGGTGTGTGTGTGTAAATCAGGAGGTAAAATAGCTAAAACATTAACTGTTTTCATTCTAACTAGTGAGATTAACAGTTTTTTAATATTTTCTCTTACTTTATACATTTTTTTTTCCTACAGTAAACTTGTATTCTTGTATAATAACCAACATTCTGGCAAATGGAAAGTTCCTTTCCTTTCTGAGCTCTCTAACTCACCCTTCTCTCTTTCCTCTTCTTTTATCTCCTCTCATCCTGGCCTTTCAGGGTTTTATTCTTTTCTTAGGGTGATGCTGAAATCCCAAACTACTCATCTACCAGAGGCAGGCACAATGCCAGGTAATGAGAGCAGGTGAGCCGACTCTGGGCTCCAGGTGCACACAGCCCAAACTCGGCCCACACCAGGCTCAGCTGCGGGGGTGAATTGGCTTCTGGACCTTCGTCCTAGACGCAAAGCTATTCTTGGCAAATTAACAAAGGAGCCATGGCCAGCCAAGGACAGCAGCAATCTCAGCTCAGGTAACCCCAGGCTCTGTGGATGGACTAACACCATTTCTCCGGGGATTCATCTCAGCTTTCACCAGCTACATACCGGCCGCTCCTATTATCTGTAGAGTAGAGTGACCATTCAACACGTTCACATCTAGTACCTCATTGTATCCTTGCCAGAGTTGGGTGTTCTCTCAGTTTAATAGACATAAACCCAGGCACGGAAAGCCCATGTGATTTACCCAAAGTCACACAGCCAAGAGAAGAACTGGGACAACAATCTGGGTATTGATATTGAACTTCAGGGGTTTTTCACTCAACTCTATCGAGTGCTTCACATGAACCTAAATTTTGGACAATATAGTTTGAATGAAATGAGCTCCCATTTTCTCAGGATTAAAGAAATCCAAGACAGCCTTTCATGTACAGGAAAAGGGGATACTAACCCCAGTTTGACTTGGTTTTGGAACCAGTTTATGGTCTCTGCAGGAAGGGAAGAGTCCACCGTGTTCCTTCCTACTTCTCACATACCTGCTGTACAAGAAGAGACTTTTGTGTGTGGACTAAATGCAGACATTGTTGCTGGTGTCGCTTTTCAACCTCTTTCACCTCCTAATCTCAGACCGTGAATCTCAAGACCCACCTGTTGCCTCTAAATTCCTCAGCTTCACAGGAAGATGAGGGCGGGGGCAAGAAGGGTTGTCTCACACTCCACAAGGTTTCCTCAAGCAGCCAGTGGACACTGTGTGTCCCCAGTCCAGCTCTGGTCTGCACAGAGCCTCTTGGTTCTGGCCTGCAGAAACCTCTAGTCGGCCTGCATTTGACACAGAGGCTTTGCCTCTGTGCAGATAGGACCCGTCTAAAAACAGGAAAGACAGCCCTCCAGGCAAAAGTGCCCAGGAAACCATGAGCAGCTTCAGAAAAAAGGCAGCATGATTCCAAAATTCTGTTGACCAACTTTCTGAGCTAGACCGGATTTTAAGATCTTATCCAATCCCATATGTTTTAATGTCGTTCCTGGCAGATCAAGGAACCACCTTGATACTCAAGATGGGAACCAAGTAGCTGGGGCTCAGGTGCCCAATCCTGCTCCTCCTGTCACTGCCAACTGGAACACACCCACCTTTGTTTGCTTTACACATTGGGCTTTCTTACTAAACTGTTGTTTTAAGAAAGGGTTCCAATGACTAAAAATAGTAAGTTTGAAAGTTATTCACTTAATAGAACCATGTTAAGAGGCTGAAAAGGCCCAGGGAGGCAAAGTTCAGGCAAAAGTGATTGGAGGAGCCAGGACTTTCTATTATATCCGCTCTTGCTTCAACCATCTTTTGACTTGGCAGGCAGTTGGCCTTGGCCTCACCGAACACTCCCATCTTCTTGGTCTACCCTACTCTCGCGGGTGAGGAAATGATCTAATAGTTTTCAATTTTGGACCTGGCTCCACTACCTGTACTTGCCTTCTTGTTGGCTTAGATTTCTGGTCCATGGACCGTGGCCAATCCAACAGCAGAGCCGCCAGGCCCTGTCTTACCTCTATATCCTCGGCCCCTCCATACAGTGTAAATCCATGTCAACTTTGGTGGTCCTGGGAATTGCCGGAACAGCCCCATCAGACTGGGATGTAATAGGCTCTAATCAACTCAGTGTCCCGTGTAGCGTCTGCGCTGACTCAAAGTCACTAAAGATGCTGATGACAAACCCAGGGGTGACAAAAGATAGCTACTACATGCAAGATAAGCACCAAAATGCTTTATGGCATTCACACGTAGACTGAGATCCCCTCCCCCCAGAGTTCCAGATAGTTCCATCCCTATTAAAATAGTCACCGACAATCTCCGTATCACTCTCTCTTTTCCTCTTTTGTCACCGACAATCTCTGTATCACTCTCTCTTTTCCTCTTTTGTCAAACACAGAGCAGCAGAACTTCATCTATTGTCACAGAGCTTCCCAATTTATGAACAGCAAACACATTAGAGTCAAAGCTGACCCCCTAAGGAGTTCAATTAAGTTGTGCGTGTGTGCACAGCCCAAGTATGCTTCCCTTTACAAACCGCATCACTGTGGTGCGTCCTCCAACAGCAAGCTTTCCTAATGATTCAACCACACGCTCTTCTTGACAAAAAACAACAAAAGGAACCAAAATACAGGCAAATTTTCAAGACTGCAACTCCTGCAAAATATTCAATGCACTTAAAAAAATGAAAACTACAGGTAAAAGAAGTGGGAAAGACAGAAGACAGGACGCAGAGCTGAGGCCATTCACAGGATACTTGATTTCTTTTCTAACATTGAGAATCTATGAAACCTGGAGCTGTGGCAGAGAGACTGCCCTGTTTTAGTCCCTAGCACATAAAGCATCCCTCTGAATGCAAGTGTGTAGAGCTCCCCAAGCCACTAGGCTCAGTTTTTATCAGACTGTTCTGGGGTGACCACTGCTCTTAGCATCTCTTTCAAGGAATCTGACCTGGTCAAAAAAAAAAAAAAAATTCCCACAGTCCTAAAGACCAAAGAAGTTAGTGTCTCCTCTGGCCCTGTAGAATGATCTAGTTCTGTTTATAGTTCCTAAGCCCTGTTGATAGCCGGCAGCAGCCAGCAAACTAGGAAGTGGGACTGCCCTAGGGTTCACCTGAGACTGAAGCTACTCAGGGTGAATTCCCCTACCCCAGAGAAACCCCCCAGATACTCTCTTCTCATCCAAATGCCTGTAGCTCAGGTGCAGAGGAAGTGCGCACGAGGGATCCAACCATCCAATGGGTGCCCCTGCTCCTCACTGCCCCCCCTTGGCTCCCTGAGTGGGGGGCGATCTGCAAACCTGTGGGAGCCCCAAGAGTGCGGGGATGCTGTCCGACCCAGAGCCTCTGACACAGTTGGCTCAGCTTAAGAAGCTGTGATAAAACTAAATTATCTGACAATTTCTTCTTCATCCTCTTTCCTTTTTCTTCCACAAACACAACAGGCTCCAAACGTGACCTACTTTCTCTTCCTCTGTGATTATGCAGAACTCACAAAGCTTTTCCTTGAGCCTGACTAATATTCTCAGTGACATGCTTTTCATCTTTTGGAAAAGAAGAGTCCACGTCAGCCTGCCAGAAACATAAGTCTTGGTGACGTGACCCACGAGGACAGATGAGTTACCAAGACCTCACGGGGGTGGGGGGCCTCATAAGGCACTTCCACTGAGCACAAGAATGGAAACAAAATCCAGATCTGGCCCCTTGAAAGCCATTAGCATGTGGTATGAAAGTTTTCATCGACAAAAATCAAGATGTTACTGATGAGCTAAGTGACCCCGAAGTCCCTCACCGCCGCCCTCGTCCTGTACTGTGGACTCTGGCCTTGGCCTGAAACACTGCCACGCTCCGAAACCCACCCTGGCACATCCAAACTCTGCGTCTTGCATTAAAAATTAATGGACGTCCTCCAGTTCTTCTGTGAATCAGAATGCAACAGGGTTTTCAAATATCAGGGGGAACCATTTAAAAGTAACCCCCCCAAAAAAATAAAAATAATAAAAATAAAAATAAAAAAATAAAAAATAAAAGTAAAACCCAAGCACCCACCTTGGATCGAAACCTGACTCTGTGACTCAAACTTAAGTTAGTATTGATTTTCCCTTGCTATTATTACCTTGGAGGCCGTAAACTGTTTTTGGGTCTGACCCACCATCCTCTTGATATCAAAACTCCAAATTACAGTTGGTAGTCAGAGACCTTAGCTCCGTGACTTTAGAAATATCGCTGCTGGCCCAAAAGCTGGCCCTGGGATTCTGATCCAAAGCTTCCCTTTTATCCTCAGTGAACTGAAACAGAGCCTGCCAAATGTTTACTGAATAAATTGTTCAAAATAGAAACGGACCTGCAGCCCTGGGATCCCACTGTGTTTGCTTCCATACAGGTTGGTTCAGCTTCACGCCACATCCAGGCTGCCTGGTCAGCACTGACTCAAAAACACCACCGCGCAAGCCTGAGGGCTCTGGAAAATCAGTGTGACAAAGGAGGCCCCACCTGCCCTCAGCATCTGAGCATCCCCTCTGGAGCAAACTATATTCCGTCTCCCCTATTATTCCACAGCTCCAATTCATTCGTGCATCCATTCATGCATTCATTCATTCAAGGTATTTACGGCACACCTCTGGGGTAGCTCTGTGCTCAGGAATACAAAGGCGAACAAAGCAGGCACTGTCCCCACCATCAGAGATTTTCTGAGAGTGACGACCAGGCTCTGGATTACAAGTGTTCCAACAGGGAAGGCAGAGAACACTACCGCTGCTCAGCCTCCGGCTCCCCCTCTCCCTACCTGCCGGCCCACGTGATCCCTGCAGCCGTCCACCTCGTCTCTGCTTGGCACCACCAGCAATCTCCAGTGCAATTGCTGCATTTGGCAGGAGGGACTGGAGCGCAGCTCGATAGTACACCCTAGATCCGGCATCAGTTTGTCGTCATCCTTGCTTCAGTCCTCATCACACCCTCAGTTGTAACCGCCAAAGCCTCACCTATGGCTCGCTAGTTCCCACCTTAGCATCTGGGGTACAGGTGCAGTACCACCTTGACCCCTGCAGTGGTGGCTGCATGTTGCAAGCAGCCCACCAGCCTACCCTTCATGGAGTTCCCACCAGCCTTGGCACGCTCTGGTGCCGACTGTTTGCCTGAGCCACAGGGGCTGTTACTGACCCCTTTGATATGAAACCCTGCCTACTCCACATGGTGGGCCAAGATCTAACTCCAGGTCCTGGGTCCGTGCAGTCGGTCCTACCTATCCTCTTGCCATTGGCCTGGCCAAGCCTCTAGATGTGGCTACAGCTCTGGAAGGAAGTGCTGATCCCACAGGTGAGAGGGTAGGCTCATAGGAAGTAAGCTGTTCCAAATGAGTAGATCTGGTTGTTCCCAATTTATTACTCTTCCTTCAAATATATTATCAAAAAATATTTGGCAAGGATTCTCTCTATTTAAAATTGGGCAAAATGAAAATGGCTAACCAACAGTTGGCAGAAGGGACCTGCCATTTTTAAGAAATATGGATTGAAAAAAAAAAAAAAAAGAAATATGGATTGAGAACAAGCCAGGGAACAAGCCAGGTTCCACATCCTGGGACCCAAGTGAGATTGGGTGCATGGAAAGGTAAGGGGCTGGGGACACGGAGCTGGCAATCGGGCGCCACCACACCACGCAGCTCCCCACAGCTCCCCACCAGCTGGTGGCACAGCCATGCGCAGCTTCTTCATCTCTGGGCCACCGTTTCCTCATCATTAAAACTGCAGATGAGGTCTGCGACCTTTAAATAGTCCTCTTACTTCAAGCTGGCAGACAAACCTTTCAAAAAACTTGGTCAACATGGGTCCATTTCTTAGAAACACCATGAGGTAAAAGAGGAATGAACACATGGTATTGGGTCATCTCACATGAAAGATCACTGGAGACACTGAAGGCCCCTGAGGAACCGAGCAGCCGGCGTCCTACCAGATAACACGGCCAAGAGCCACCCTCCCGGGAAGGGTTTCCAGGAGAGACATGTGACAATGGTGGTCTATTGCCTACTCTTCTCAAAGTCATCGTTCTTACTGAAGTCTCCGAATAGTCCTGTTCTGTCGAAACCTGCTTAAGGCTTAAAACAGGGCTTGTGAAACTTATTTGACCATGGAACTCTTTTTTTATATTAATTTATTAGCACTTTTCAGACGTGGACATCTGAGTTTCATATTATGGGTGACAGTACTATAAAGGAAATTTGGATTTAAAAAAAAAAACATAAAGAAGTGTCCGATCTTAATTTATCATTTTGAAACCTGAGCAACAGCTCCTGGCTGGATACAGATTCAAAGCTACAGCTTGCCTGGGCCTTCTCTTTCTTACTCCCTGACCCTCGGGTCACTACAAAGAAACAGTCCAGCTGGGCAACACGATGACCTCGGTTTTGGCCGGCCATTCCTGATGGGGGCCTCAGGCCACACAGCACACTGTCAGCAAACCAGCAAACACAGAACTAAATCATGGTGATGTCTTCCTGCCTCAGGGACGAGCCTCTGCTTGTTCCAAGACTGCTCGGGGACAGCTAATTGCTTTTCAGTTCAGGCTACACAGCTTTCTCACATCCACTATTCCCCAGGGTCATATTTTCTCCAACTGCATTTCTCAGAGAATAGGGCAGGAGGAGGAGGACAAAGAGAGAGTCGTGGTGGGCAGGAAATGGCTTTTTATCTTTATTATAACTTAAATACCGTGAAGATGAAGTCCTTCACTTGAACCAATAGATAGTCCTTCCCCAATTTTAGCTTTTAGGCATGAGTGAGGTTGAAGGTCGAAGCTCCCAACTAGAGAGCCCTGGAGCTCACCCCTGAACGCCCCCCTCCTCAGTGCCCCGCGGCCTAGCCATCTTCCTTTCAAGGGAGGTCCCTGCTGTGGCCCAGGACACACACATCTTGTGTCTTGTCATCAGAGGGCTGACTCCTTTCCTTTATTTCCAAATTCCTCGAAGCCTGATGGCACGCAGCTAGCGCCTTGTGACTTAGTCAGATGACTGGCTTCCGTGGGGCCGCCTCACGCTCCCTGGGCTGCAGGAGCCTCTTGGCTGGTTTCTGGATTTCTCACAAACGGACTTAGTCCACTCACAGCCATGGGTGGGCGACTCTGTGGGGGAAAGGAGGGTCTGGGGCCTCCTCTTCCTCCAACTTGCTGACATCACTGCCTCCCAGGCTCCTCAAAGTGTCCCCGTTGCTAATCTCCAGTTATGGTTAAGAATGAAGAACCTGCCAAAGTGGTTCCTTCCCTCTCAGTTCTTCGCCTCCTGCCCATAAACATTATCCTCTTTGAGGCAGGTGGTGGTTTGTTGTTCAGGTTGTTGAGTTTCTTCTGGATTTCTCTTCGGTCTGCTCCAAGGAAGCAACTGCACAGCTGGTGGGGGCAGAGCTCTGGGCTGAGGTGGATGGCGTGCGACACGCTAGGGACCGGCCACGAGGTCTGGGGACTGCTTTCCTTAGCAAGAGCCTGACAGGCCGATGGCAGCCGGCCGGCTGGGGCTGTGGCCCCTGCACACAGGTGCTCGGCGGGCAGAAGCCGGGGTCAGCCTGACGCTGGCGACTTGCCCCCTCTTGTCAAGAGTGACAAGGCTGTTCTCAGAGCCGCTCGGTCTCCAGGACACAATGACATCTCAGTCACTGCCCTCCCAAACAGTAACTCTCACTCAAACGAGGAAGACATTTCAGATTTCTCATACATCCCTCAAAAAAAAATCACATTCCTAATTACTCGCTCTACTGAGCTCCACCTTGATTTTAAGTCAAATTACTCCCAGTTTGCTCATTGCTGAGGGGAAGTGTGTGGTAGAGGGGTGGGGGTGAGGTACAGCAGGAGAGGTGGCTAAAAATGTCTATAAAGGTCAAGTTTAAACAGCTGAAGGCACACCCCAAGTGGGAAAGACACTAGAGATAGCAGACCAGACTGTCTCTCGACTTCAGCGCTCCACTGAAGATCTCCTCCATGCCCCAGTCCTTGTATTATTTACTGTGTCCATCTAATGAGCTTTGATTTGTGGCCAGAGAGTGCACTCAGCCAGCTGTACTCAACAACCACCATGACACATGGCTTCCATCGAAGTTGAGGCACAACTGCGAACCGGTTCAAGTGTTGAAGAGTCACATTAAAGGGAGGAAAGGCCCATTCTGGCATCAGAAGGAGTGACTGAGCAGGAAGGTAGATGCTGTGTAAGTGCTAAGGCAGTGAGTTGAGCTTGGGAAACTGAGCATGAAGCATTTGGCTGACGCATATTCTCTCCATCCATCACCATGGTGGTGGTTGCCAGGTTGACATCACAGAGAGCTGGGTCTTGAAGACCATAGGTCAGCCCCCTGGCCCTCGAAGAAGCACATGGCTGTGAAACTCTTGCAACCAGAATGAGTCAGGGCCCCAACAAATGTTGGGGAGGATGTAGAGAAACAAACTTTTTCTCACACTTTGCTGAGGAGCAAATAAAATGGGGCAGCTGCTGTGGGAAAGTCTGGCAATTTCTCAAGAAGTTAAACACAGAAGTACCATATGATTCAGCAATTCCAATCTTAGGTATATAACCTCCCAAGAACTGAAAATGTGTGTGTAAATGGAACTTGTACACAAGTGTTCACAGCAGCACTATTCACAATAGACAAAAGGTAGAAACAATTCAAATGTCCATCACTTAATGAATGAGTAAATAAAGTTGGTATATCCACACAGTGGGCTATTACCCATCCATAAAAAGGGATGATGTACTGATACCTGCTACTACATGGATAAATCCCCAAAACAATGCAAAGTGAAAGGAGTCAGTTATAAAAGGCTATATAGTGTGTGATTCCACTAATATGAAATATCCAAAATAGGCAAATTCATAGAGAGAGAGCAAATTAGCGGTTACAGGGGCTAGCGATAGGGAGAACGGGGAAGGGTAGCTCAACAGGTATGGAGTTTCTTTTGGGGGATGATGAAAAAGCTCTGGAATTCGATAGTGGTGATGTTTGCACAACATCGTGAATGTGCCTAATGCTGCTAAATTGCACACTTGAAAATGATTCAAATGGTAATTTTATGCTTTGTATATTTTACCACATGCACACACAAAAGAATTAGTATTGGTCATTTATGTGGCTGCCCTACACCCAGCACCCTGCCTTGTCCCAGTGACTGCTACCGTTCACTTCTGACTTTTGTCTGTGGCCTGTGCTTCTTGGACTCTATATACCCAGACTCTATATAGTCTGGATATTGGGCCAGTGACTTCCAAGTGCTGGGTTCCCAGTCTGGCCTTGACCTCAGCACACTCACATTAGGATTTTCTATTCACAACTCATCCCAGCGTACAACCAAGAGAATGTGGTCTTCACTTCAGGCTAACATTATTGCTGCTAAATCCATCTGGTTTTTAAAATTTATATATAAGTATAGTCTATTTTATTATTCCACTCATGACTTTAAAAATTAAAAAATCATCAAGTTGCATGACAGCTATCCAGAAGTTCTGTCTGAATATTAATTGGCCATGGTATCTCAACACAACTGCTCAGAACTTCTCAGTTTATCTGTTGGTGCCATTAAAAAATTTTGGATGAGTTAACTAATTTTGAGCACCTCCAGGAAGTAAGAAACTGCATATTAAACCAGTTTGCATAAATTAGTGGACTATTAATATTGAAGTAGAATTTTTCCTATAACATTTAATTGATTGGCATGAGATTTGGTCAGCAAAGAGAAATAGTCTTCAGGGCATTGTGTACACAGAATCCCATCAGATGCCAGTTTCCAAACTAAATGTCCAGACTCCCGGAGATTCTGATTCAGAAAGTTTCTATAAGGTCTCTTTGACTTTTACGCCCAATTCTTTTTTTTTTAAGAATTTATTTATTTATTCATGAAAGACACAGAGAGAGAGAGAGAGAGAGAGAGAGAGAGAGAGGCAGAGACACAGGCAGAGGGAGAAGCAGGCTCCATGCAGGGATCTCAATGCGGGACTCGATCCCAGACCCTGGGATCACACCCTGAGCCGAAGGCAGGCGCCCAACCGCTGAGCCACCTAGGCATCCCTATGCCTGATTCTTTAATGACTGTTTCAATTATAAATTCTAACTTGTCCACAAACTTAGCTCTCCAGGCTTCTCAGAGCTACAGTCCAGCATCCCTCTCCTGCCCCAAATTGTCCCTAGATAGTGATCGGATGGGAGGACACACCAGGGGGCAGTCTTGAGCTCTTAGCGCCCTTGTTTTCCTCTGAGATCTCTTATGCAAACTTCAAAATAATATTTTCAACTATCTTTACAACATCTCTAGTGGGCTGCTCTGTCATATCTTCCAACCTAACGTGTCAAAGACTACACCAAAATCTGGAATCTTCAAAATGCCTTCCCCTTCTTTGCAAGGATAACAACATTCTCCCAATGATTCAAATTCTTAGTGTTGTTTTTGCTTTCTTCTGCTTTATCCCCTGAGCTCTATCCTTTGCTTTGGATCATCTCTCAGATTTTTCTTTCTTTCTCATCCCCATTCAGAAGAGTCTAACTTCTTCCCCAATCTAGCCGGTGGTTGCCAAGCTCATATCCCAGACTAAAGCACTACTGCTAATGTCATTTTTTTCATCTTGATTGTCTTTCCTCGTGGTTGCTACCCCGTCATATCTCCCTAAGTTAAGAACCTATATCACATTTCAATTTTCCATCCGGTATTCAGGACTTTCTATAAGTTGGCCCCACCTTACCACCCTATAGCTCCTAAACAGCACCACCCTACCATATCATCCCCTCCCCACTATTGCTTGCCCTACCAATGGAGTACACACATTCCTACCTCAGAGTTTCTGCTCTACTCTTGGCTTCTCAAGTACCCTCCCTTCCTGCTGTGTTCTATTATTCATTCAACAAATGTTATTGCTGCTGTTGTGTGCTAGGAATTAAGTGCTTAGTATACATGAGTGGAAGGACACCTGGATGGCTTAGTGGTTGGGTGTCTGCCTTCGGCTCGGTCATGATCCCAGGGTCCTGGGATCAAGTCCCTCATCAGGCTCCCCACAGGGAGCCTGCTTCTCCCACTGCCTGTGTCTCTGCCTCTCTCTCTCTGTGTCTCTCATGAATAAACAAAATCTTAAAAAAAGAAAAAGGATACATGAGTGGACAAAAGATCCCTTGGGATCCCTTGGGATATTTATAATCTGTTTTTCTGTAATCCATACCCATCCTATTTATTGACATCCACCTCTAGTCCCACTTTCTCCCAAATGTCTTCATGATAACCCTAGGCATGTCCATTCCCCCACCCCTTTAAACTGTTTATAGCATTTACTGTTGGTACTGTACTCCTGATCTCACAATTATATACTGCCTCGTACTGTTCTTTGATTACTCCTTTAGGCTTGTTCAAGGAAACTCCTGAAGTTATTTCACACCAGGAACTGAGTTTCGTTTACTGTTGTTCAAGCACCTAGGATGTTGCCTGCACATTTCCTAAGAATCATGTTGAATACACTCCAGATGCTCAGTAAATGTTTTAATGCAATTGTACTTAGAGTTCAACATAAGAGCACCAACCCAATGGCTACCTTATCCATTAATGGCAATCCTCTTCCACTCTTGGTTGGTTTCCTTAAAGAGATGCCAAGAAACACTCTCCCTTCCACTTCTCCTGCCTGCCTTCCCTGGGAGATGCTCTGCAAATGCAGAGTTCTGAGATTAAAAGATGCCATAAGCCATATCCCCTTTTGGAAATTTATAATGCATTTACTCATTTTTTATCATCTTTTATTTTTAGATATTGGGATGAACAACAAAGACAGAGCTCCTGTCTTCATCAAACTTAACCTATTAATACTTCTGACAAGTCCCTGGTACAGAGATTTTAGGTTTGCTTAACTATGTTTTCCCCAAACCATACTCATACTCCTTGCCCCCTTAAGAAGCACCTAACAACGTTTCATGGACCACATGTTAGCCTTCAATAAGAGGTCCAGCAAGTCAGCCTAAACCAAAGTTTTGGCTGAAGGATAAAGAAGTGATCTTTTCATTTCAAACTAGGAAGCTTCACTCCCCCTGAAGCCTCCTTAAAGAGCCTGATATGTGTGCACTAACAGCTGTTCAAATGCATCCTTTTAAAACACTATGGTTATGAGTAGAGTGGTCTCAATACACATTGATTCTACAGCAGTTACACTGTTCCCTCCCAGGCACCTAGAAATAACAACAATGGAAATGATAGAGTAAGAAGGTGGGGAAGTGAGTGGGCACAGACAAAGAGAGGTGGGGGCTGATGATTAGAAGTGCTGGTGTGGAGGCTCACTGCTTGTGGGCTGAAAGAGTCTTGCTAATGGGGTTAGAATTAGAATTGGAGCAAAGCTAATGGCTCAGAGAGGGAGAGAACCTGTGGAGGAGGAGGAGGAGGAGGAGGAAGGAGTGGGGAACACAGTCAAGCAGGACCAGGAACATACTGTAACAAAGGAACACACAGGGAGGGAAGGTGGGAGGCTGTTGGGAAGAGCAGAATTCTTTCTTTGACATTTTATTACTCTACCATTTTGCTTTTAAGGCAGAGACCATATGCTTTCTATACTTCCGGAGTAGATGGGTAGATTCTAAAATAGGCACATTTACCCACCTGGGTTAAGAAGGTGGGGGGTATGTGAAGATGAGTGAGGAAGGGAGTGGAGGAAGGGAAAAATGAAGGGAGGAAGGAAGAAAGGTAAGGTAAGTAGGAGAAAAAAGAGAAAAGAAGGAAGGAGGGGAAAAGGAAGACTTTTCCAAGGCACACATTTTGGAAAACTCAAAATTAGAGGATTTAACGTCCCTAAGGTCCCTTCCTACTCGAAGATGACAACTGATTATGGAATGGCATCAAGCAGACTTTTGTAGGGTCCACACATGAGAAACATAAGTCCTCCAGTGCCCATTACCCTCCCAACATGTCCTTCTTCCCCTTTAAGACCTCTCCAGCCCAGGAGCTGTGCAATCATACTGAAGCCACTCCCAGGTATGCTACATCTCCTGCTCAGAGCCTGGGCCCTCTCCTTCATAGAAGGTTTTGCACATCTGCTGAGCTCATGGGTGTCCCCTTACTCAGCATCTCCCTCGGCTGAAAGGGCTGCCTGACCCCAACTCGATCTCTACTGGGAAGACTTTTAGGTACTGCTCTTCCTGCAGTGGCTGAGCATAGCTTAAGGCAGAGTCTTCCAAGGTGTTTTGAATTGTTTATTGAACAAAATTTGTTGGGCCCTTGCTAAGCGTCAGGCTCAGAGAAGATATAAAATACAAGCAAGTTGAAGGTTCTGGTTCAACATGGTGACGTGGGAAGATCCTGAACTCCTCTCTTCCCACAGACACACCAAGTCTACAGCTGTATATGGAACAATTTCCTGAAGAAAAAAAAAAAAACACCTAAAAACTGGCAGAGCAACAGCCCTTTCATATCAGGCAAACCTCAGAGAAGCAAGTAGGAAAGGCTGAAACGCAATCTTGCCATAAACCCTATGTCTAGTGCAGTGACCCACAACTGGGAAGGAACTCAAAAGAGCCTCTCCTTGAGGAGCAAAGGGTTTATAACCCACATCAGTCACCCAAATTTTTAAGACTGGCGCCTGAGAGACAAGCCCCCCAGGCATCTAGCTTTGAAGACCAATGGGGCTCATGTCCACAAGACCCATGGGACTATGGTGATTTGAGAAATCACCTTACAGGCTAGTGCATAGACTCACCCACCCCAGAACTCTGTAAAAGAGCCTTTTGAAAAGCATCCAGACTTTACATGAAAGAGACTCATTTCGTAATTTTAAAGTGTTGGTCTGAGGGGCAGGGGCCTGCTGGGATCCTCTCCAGGAACAGAGGCTGGTACCATCTTCCATACTCTCCTTCTGTCTTGCCAAAGACAGCAGGTGCTATCTTTTGCAAACCCTCCCCCCACCGCCTTTTTTTCCTCTTTTTCTTTTCTTTTTTGGGGGGGAGTGGGGTGGGCAAATACCATCTTTGTACTGGCCCTCTGCTGCACTTCAGAGTACCAGTATCTCCCAGATGGTAGGCTCTATCTATGTCTAATATCCCAGGTTTTACATCTGGGGACATAGTTTTTGTGACTGCCACCCAGAAGCACCTCAAGTGTCTGGTTTCAGTGTCCAGAGGGGCTTTCAGTGTCCAGGGGGACATTCCTGGGTCCCAGGGGCCTGACAGTTGGTGAGACCACTCTAGGCAGGCTACCACCCCAAGGTACTACACAGACTGAGGTACATGTTCAGTCTTTCTGAGAAAGAGGCCAGTTTGCTTGTCCAGGAGGTTGGCCTCAAGAGCAGGCTTCTGGTTTTTTGCTTTGTTTTGTTTTGTTTTTTTCAGGCTTCTAGCTTGACACATTTATAGAGGCCTACAGTAGAGCTCTCAGGGAGCTAAGGATAGTAAATCCAATCTTTGTACTCTTCCTCTACTTCATTCCAGCTTGCTGGTATCTTACAGAAAGGAGCTCATACCCTTCTCTGAGCCTTTATTTTGTGGCTGCTGCCAAGGAACACCTCTATATCACCTGGCTCTGGTGGCCAGCAAGGTTTATGCTCATGGGTCCCATAGCACTGCAACCAATGAAGAAAGAATTCTTAAATAGATATGACCCCTAGGGCACAGCAAGAGGCAACAGAGTTAGAAGCTCAATCTTTCTGGAAAGAAGCCTATTAGCTTATCATCATAGCTGCAGCCTGAGGGGCAGGCTTCTAATTAAACACACATCTAAGGGCTGACTGTAACGCTTTCCTAAAACCTTGGAGAGTGGATACGATCTTCACACTCTCTTTGCCATGCTCTACAACACCAATATCTCTCAGAGGGGAGCTTTTATAAATGTCTGATACCCAGTTTTTGCATCTAGTGCCCTGTTTTTTTGTGGCTGCTGCCCAGAAGATATCCCTTGATAGCCTGGCCCTGACAGCTGAGGGGCTTGTGTTTCTAGATCCCACGGGTATGTAACAACCAGAGAGATTGTTATTGGCAGACAACCACCTGGAGCACTGCACAGACAGCAGTCTGAAATACATCTCCAGCCTTTCTGTGAAAAAAGTGTACTTGCTAGTCCTGGAGCTTTGGCTTTTGTAACAGGCTTCAGGTTTCACACACATTTAGAGACTATAGAGGTGCTCTCAGGGAATGTAAACCATCTTTGCACTCTACCTCTGCTTCACTATAGTTCACCAGCATTTCACAGGAAAAAAAACTTGTATAGTCATCTGGAGCTCCAATTTTGTGACTGCTACACAGGGACACCTCCATGTCAACTGGCTCTGTGGCTTACACTTGCAGTCTTGTTGGATTATATATGTTTGCATTCTTTAAAAGCTGCTGTCTGATGGTCTGGCTTCTAATCAGCCTGAATTTAAGTGCTGACTTAGCTCCTTCTCTTTGGACTTAGATTGGTCTTGGCACAATCTCACACACTAGGGACTACGAAAAACAAAATGATACTAGGATGTTCACAATGGTTTGATAGACAACAAAGAGCTAGGGCAAGGTTGAACAATAAAGGTTCATTTCTTACACAAGGTCAACCCTTTAAGACTCCAAGAGATACCTATTTCATCTAATGCATGAAAACCAAAACAAAGAGTCAAGCAAAATGAAGAAACAGAGGAATATGTTCCAAATGAAAGAACAAGATAAAACCTCAGGAAAAAAAAGAAACCTTAATGAAACAGAGATAAGTAACTTACCTGATAAAGAGTTCACAGTAATGGTCACAAAGATATTCATCAAACTCACAAGAAGAATGGATGAAGACAGGGAGAACTTCAACAAAGTGATAGAAAATATTAAAAAGATTGAAAAAGTCATAGAACTGAAGGATATAATAACTGAACTGAAAAAATACCTACAGGGGTTCAATAGCAGACTAGATAAAACAGAGGAAAATATCAGTAAACTTGAAGACTAGGAAGAGGAACTCACACAATCAGAGCAGCAAAAAGAAAAAAGAATGAAAAAAAAAACATGGAGATAGCAAAGGGACTTATTGGACAATATCAAGTGAACTGACATTCACGTTATAGGAGTCCCAGAAAAAGACGAGAGAAAGAAGCAGATAATTTATTTGAGGAAATAATGGCTGAAAACTTCCCTAATCTTGGGGAAAAAAACAGATCCAGGAATCCCAGAGAGTTTCAAATAAGATGAACCCAAAGAGACTCAGTACACATTACAGTTGTAATGTCAAAAGATAAAGACAAGAAGAGATTCTTTAAAGCAGCAAGAGAAAAACAACTTGTTATATACATGGAAACCCCCATAAGATGAACAGTAGATTTTTCAGCAGAAACTTTACAGGCCAGAAGAGAGTGGCATGATATATTCAAAGTACTGAAAGAAAAAATTTCCAACCAAGAATACTCTACCAACAAAGTTATCATTCAGAATCGAAGGAGAGATAAAGAGTCTTCCAGACAAGCAAAAGCTAAAGGAATTCATTACCACTAAATCAGACTTATAAGAAATGTTAAAGGGACTTCTTTAAGCTGAAAAGAAAAGGTGCCAATTAGTAACAAAAATAAACATGAAGATATAAATCTCACTGGTAAAGGTAAATACATAATAAAAGTAATGGGTTAATCACTTATAAAGCTAGTATGAAGGTTAAAAGACAAAAGTTGTAGAAAAATAACTATAACTACAATTATAAAAAGATGTAAAATGTGACATCAAAAACATAAAACATGGGGGGTGGGGAGTAAAGATGTAGAGCTTTAGAATGTGTTTAAACTTAAGTTGTTATCAACTTAAAATACATTATTTATATGTAAGCCTTATGGTAACCAACAAGCAAAAACCTATAGTAGGTTTCCAAAAAGGAGAAAGGAATCTAAGCATATCTCTAAAGAAAGGCATCAAAACACAAAGGAAGAGAGCAAAGAAGAAGAAACAGGAACACAAAACATCCAAAAAACAATTAACAAAATGGTAATTAGTACCTACCTATCAATAATTGCTTTAAATATAAATGTACTAAATTTTTCAAAAGATACAGACTGGCTGGATGGAGGGAAAACACAAGACCCATTTATATGTTGCCCATAGGAAACTCACAGATTGAAAGTGAAGAATAGAAAAAGATATTCTATGCAAATTGACACCAAAAGAAAACTGCAGTAACAATACTCATATCAGGCAAAACAAACTTTAAAACAAAAGTAGTACTAAGAGACAAAGAAGAGCATTACATTTTGATAACAGGGTCATACAAGAGCTACAACACTTGTAAATATTTATGCACTCAATATAAAAGCACCTTAATATATAAAACAAATATTAATAGGCCTAAAGGGAGAAACAGACAATGATACAATAATAGTAGAGGACTTTAATACTCCACTTACATCAATGGATAAATTATCCAGATAAAAAAATCAACAATAAAATATCAATTTTAAATGACACATTAGACTAGATGGACTTAACAGATACACACAGAACATTCCATCCAAAAAAAAAGAGAATACACATTCTTCTTAAGGACAAATGGAACATTCTTCAGGATAGATAACATGCTTAGGCACAACTCAAGTCTTGACAAATTTTTAAAAGACTGAAATCATAGCAAGCATCTTTTCTGACCACATAGCATGAAACTAGAAATCAATTACAAAAAGAAAATGGAAAATTCACTGAAAGTAAGGAGGGATTAACTAGTCACTGAACAACCAATGGGTCAATGAAGAAAGCAAAAGTAAAAAACAAAACAAAAACAAAAACAAAAAAACAACAAAAAGCCTTTGAGACAAATAAAAATGGAAATACAATATACCAAAACTTATGGGATGCAGGTAAAGCAGTTCTAAGAGAGAAGTTCATAGCATGCTTACCTCAAGAAACAAGAAAAATCTCAAATAAACAACCTAACTTTACACCTTAAGGAGCTAGAAAAAGAACAAAGTTAGTAGAAGGGTGAAAAATAAAGATATCAGAAGAATTAAATGAAAAAGGAGACTAAAAAGATAATAGAAAGGATTAATGAAACCAAGAACCGGTTCTTTGAATGGATAAGCAAAACTGAAAAAGGAGACATTACAACGGATACTACAGAAATACAAAGGATCATAAGAGAGTACTAGAAAAAATGATATGCAATAAATTGGACAACCTAGAAGAAATGTATAAATTCCTAGAAACATATAATCTTTCAAGACTGATTCATGTTGAAATAGGAAATCTAAACAGACCAGTTATTAGTAAGAAGATTGGATCACTAATCTAAAAACTCCTGACAAATGAAATTCCAAGACCAAAAAGCTTCACTGGTAAATCCTACCAAACAAACATTCAAAGAAGAATTAATACCAATCCTTCTTGAACTCTTCCAAAAAATAGAAGAGGAGGGAAAATCTCCAAAGTTATTTCACCAGGTGAGCATTATCCTGATGCCAAAACCACATAGACACTACAAGAAAAGAAAAATATAGGTCAATATCCCTTGTGAACATAGATATAAAAACCCTCAACAAAGTAGCAGCAAACCAAATTTAACAATACATTAAAAGGATTATACATACTCCCTGATCAAGTGGGATTTATTCCTGGAATATAAGGATGGCTCTACATCCACAAATCAATCAATGTGCTACACTACATTCACAAGGTAAAGGGTAAAAATCATTTGATCATCTCAATAGATGCAGAAAATACACTTGACAAAATTCAAATCCATTTATGATAAAAACTCTCAACAAAATGGTTATTACAGAGGGAATGTGTCCTGACATCATAAAGATCATATATGACAAGACCACAGCTAGCATCATACTCAATGGTAAAAAGCTAAAAGCATTTCCTCTAAGATTAGGAACAAGACAAGGATGCCCACTCTTGCCACTTTTATTCAACACAGTACTAGAAGCCCTAGCCAGAGCAATCAGGCAAGAAAAAGAATAAGAGACATCCAAATTGATAAGGAAAAAGTAAAACTGTTACTATTTGCGGATGATGTGATACTATACATAGAAAACCCTAAAAACTTTTAGAATTAGTAATTGAGGGCAGCCCCAGTGGCGCAGCGGTTTGGCGCCGCCTGCAGCCCAGGGCCTGATCCTGGAGACCCTGGATTGAGTCCCCCGTCAGGCTTCCTGCATGGAGCCTGCTTCTCCTTCTGCCTGTGTCTCTGCCTCTCTCTCTCTCTCTCATGAATAAATAAATAAAATCTTTTAAAAAAAAATAGAATTAGTAATTGAATATGCAGAAATCTGCTGTTTCTATACACTAATAACAAACTCAGAAAAAAGTTTTTTTAAAAAAAAAAAAGAAAGAAATTTTAAAACTCCATTTAATTGCATCAAAAAAATAAAATGCCTAGGAATAAATAAAATCAATCAACAGTGAAAGGCCTATACACTGAAAACTGTAAGACACTGATGAAATAAATTAAAGAAGACACAAATAAATGAAAAGATATTCTGCGCTCATGAATTAGAAGAAGAATCCAATGGCATTTTTTACAGAAATAGAACACATAATTCTAAAATTTGTTTGGAAACACAAAAGGTCTTGAATAGTCAAAGCAATCTTAAGAAAGAAGAACAAAGCTGGAGGCATTACACTACCTGATTCCAAAGTATATTACAAAGCTACAGCAATCAAAACAGTGTGGTCCTGGAAAAAGCAAATAGATCAATGGAACAGAACAGAGAATCCAGAAACAAATCCACATGTATATAGTCAATTAATTTATGAAAGGGATGCCTGGGTGGCTCAGTGGTTAAAGCATCTGCCTTTGGCTCAGGAATGATCCTAGAGTCCCGGGAGTGAGTCCCACATGGAGCTCCCTATGTGGAGCCTGCTTCTCCCTCTGTCTATATCTCTGCCTCTCTCTCTCTCTCTCTCTCTCTCTCTGTCTCTCATTAATAAATCAATAAAATCTTTTTTTAAAAAACCCAGTAGTTTAAAAAAAAATGTATGACAAAGGAGTCAAGAATATACAATGGGGAAGACAGTCTCTTCAACAAATGGTGTTGAGAAAATTGGACAGCAGCAATCAAAAGAATAAAATTGAACTAGTACCTCACACCATACAGGAAAACTAACTCAAAATATATTACAGTCCTAAATAAAAGACCTGAAACCACCCTAGAAGGAAATATAAGCAGTAGGCTCCTTGACATTGGTATTGGTAATGACACCAAAAACAAAAACAAAGTAGTGGGACTACATCAAACTAAAAAGCTTCTACCCAGTGAAGGAAACCATCCACAAAATGAAAAGACAATTTAATTGAATGGGAGAAAATACTTGCAAATCATGTATCTGATAAAGAGTGAATATCCAATATATGTAAAAAAAATTCACACAACTCAATAGCAAAAAAACAATTTTTAAACTTCAATTAAGAAATGGGCAACAAATTTGAATAGGTGTTTTTCTAAAGAAGACACAGATACATGACAAGATGCTCAACATCACTAATAATCAGAGAAATATAGTTTTTTGAAGTAGGCTCCATGCCCAACATGGGGCTTGAACTCATGGTCCTGAGATTAAGAGTAACTTGCTCTACTAACTGAGCCAGCCAGTTACCCCCATGAGAGAAAAACAAATCAAAACCACAACAAGGTATCACCCCACATCTGTTAGAATGGTTTTTACCGAAAAGACAAAAAATAACAAGTGTTGGCATGGGTGTAAGAAAAGGGAATCCTTGTGCACTGTTGGTGGGAATGTAAGTTGGTGCAGCCACTATGCAAAACAGCATAAAGGTTCTTCAAAAAAAAAAATTTTTTTTAAAGATTTTATTTATTTTATTCAGAGAGAGAGAGACTGAGAGGCAGAGACACAGGCAGAGGGAGAAGCAGGCTCCATGCAGGGAGCCCGACATGGGACTTGATCCCAGGTCCCCAGGATCACACCCCAGGCTGCAGGCGGCGCCAAACCACTGCGCCACCGGGGCTGCCCAGGTTCTTCAAAAAATTAAAAATAGAAATACTTTAAGATCCAGCAATTCCACTTCTGGATATTTATCCAAAGGAAATAAAAACAGTAACTTGAAAAGATATATGCACCACCACATTCATTGAAGCATTATTTATAATAGCCATGATAGGAAAGAGTCTAAGTGCCCATCAATGGGTAAAGGAAATGTGGTTATACAACAAAATAGTATTCAGCCATTAAAAAAAGGAATGAAATCTTGCCATTTGCAAGAACATGGATAGACCTTGAGGGTGTTATATTAATTGAAATAAGTTAGACAGAGAAAGACAAATTCTGTATGACCGCACTTCCATGTGGAATCTAAGAACGAACAAAGGAAAAACAAATGCACAGATGCGGAGAGCAGATTGGCGGTTGTCAGAGGTGGAGGTTGGGGGGAGGGCAAAATGGGTGAAGAAGGGAGTCAAAAGGTACAAACTTCCAATTATAAAATAAGTCATGGGGATCTAATGCACAGCACGGTGGCTAGTTATTAACACCGTATTGCACATTTGAAAGTTGTTAAGAGTAAATCTTGAAAAATTCTCATCACGAGAAAAAAAAAATGTGTCACTGTGTCTGGCGAAGGATGCTAACTAGACTTGGGGTGGCCATTCCACAACATGGTCAGCTACTGAATCTCTTTGCTGTACCCCTGAAACTAATATATGATATTGCACTGCATATCAACTACATTTCAATAAAGGTATATCCAAAAAAAAATGCAAAGGAGTCAAAGTCCAGGCCCTCAGAAAGTTTAGAATGCAGTGTGGTCGGGAGCAGGAGGAGGCACTCTGCGACGTCCCTGAGAGCCACGCCTGAGACCTCAGAGACCTTCTGGACAGAGCTGCCAGCAGAATGGTGGACAAGACACACAAAGCAGCCGAGCCTCTGGCCTGCGCAGTGACTGCTATGGGCAGAAGGGACCAGACATGCGGAATGAATTAGACAGACAGACAGGAGCTGGAATTGACAGAGTAATAAAAACAAGAGCTAATTCACCTCACAAGCCGGAGCACTTTACAGGGCCTGAGGCTGGGCTGACAGGCCCCAGCCGACTCCTACTGACGCGAGGCCCAGCACAGCTGGCAACAACATGCGAAGGGAGGGACAGTCAGAGCTGACCTCGTAGGTGGTGAATCACAGCCCAGACCCAGACATCCTCTCTGATGCTCTGGTTCGGTTGAACTGATAACAAAACCACCTTGACCATTCTCATCCACTTTGAGACTTTTCCTTGGAGCATGTGCTGAGTATCCCATCAACCAAAAAGCCGTTTGCCCCTGGGAACCGCCGTCGACAAATCCTTAATGCACTCTAACATGTTGGCTCTTGTTGGCTCTGATCTGATACAAAATAAAATTCTAAAATGTGCACGGTGGTGCTTTTCTTTCTTTCTTCATATTTGCTTAAGTAACTGGATTACTCATTGAACTGAGCATTCTTCCAACTGCTGACCCCAGGGACGTCGTATCTTTTGCTTGGCCACCCAGCACGGCCACCCTGCTCCAACTGACTTGAAAGGAGAGGCTCCCCCATGTGTAAAGCAGTACCCCAACTCACACCAGGCTTGCTATGGTGAGGGCAGCCAGGGTCCAAGGTCGCAAGCCAGCAGAGGCCTGGGTGTTCCCACCCCCGACGTTAGATCTTCAGGAAGGATGAAGGATGAAGAGTAGTTTAGAGAGCCCTCAGCACATAGGAGCACAGACAGGCTGGAAGCAGCAACAGCACATCAAGGGGTGCGTGGCAGTGGCAGTGCCATGGGTGCTGAGCCAGCCCAGTGTCCCTCCAGGTCACCCCTGTGAGCAGCCCTCACTGTCCATTTGGACTCCCTCCTTGTCTTCAATCTCCCATGGGCTCCTTGGGGTGCCCAAGATCCTTAAATTCTTCTGTCTGATAAATTATTTTTATGGTTGAAGCATCCAAAAAAGATCTGCTACTCCACCAAACACTAGACTATCTCCATAGCTGACCTGGCCACGAGCCCAAGGGCCACAGGACCCCCTGGGGGCCCCAGAAGAATGGCTGGTCAGCACCAGTGTGAGGTCTTCCCAAGCTCCTTTCTTTCTTCATCTTATTTAATTATCCACCAAATAGTTATGAATAATAAAATTGGTTGGTAGTTGCTGGGGACGTGGTGATGAATGGCCTGGAACAGTCCTTACCCATAAAGAGGGGACAGCCTTTCCCAGGGTGTAAAACTGGTCTTTGGAAAAATTCTAAATTTTCTCAATCCCATCTTAAGTCTGGGCCTCATTCTCAAAGGTGCCTTATGTCGATGGTAGAAAGCACATGACCTTGAACCCTGCACAGACGCACGCTGATGCACTCCGGGTCCTGAAGACCCCTGGCCACCTGTCCCCACAGTGCCTCACCTGTACCCACCATCTTTTACCCCTGGCCCCATTGGAACTAAGCTCTTCCATGTCCCATTCCTGTACAGCCTGGGCTCATCTGGAGGTTTATCTTATTTTAAGATTTTATTTATTTATTCATGAGAGACACACAGAGAGAGAAAGAAAAAGGCAGAGACACAGGCAGAGGGAGAAGCAGGCTCCATGCAGGGAGCCTGATGTGGGACTCAATCCTGGGACTCCAGGATCAGGCCCTGGGCCGAAGGCAGGGGCTAAACCACTGAGCCACCCAGGGATCCCCATCATCTGGAGGTTTAAATTAGAGCCATTAACACATTAGTGGCCACCAATTTGATACTCATGGCTTTTTAAGAAACCATAAGACATCGGTCTTCCATAGCTAATACCTAGACCCCTGCCCCCCAAAACTGGCCCTAATTCTCAGAATAGGAGTCCAAGTAGGGAGTTGTATATGGCCACAAGCAGCTCTTAAGAGCGGTGGCTGCTCCTGCCTGCCCTGCCCATCCTCCCTCTCCTCTCCCTCACTGCACAGCCCGCTCAGGCTATCTCCTCAGCTGCTAATACCTGCCACTCGGAAGCTGCTACTCCATCTCACAGAGAGATCGACAAATTGTTTCTGGCCAAGGAGGGGCACAGTTTCCCTTCCCAGTGAAGCTATCATTCACATTAGGTTCAGGCCTTTTTAAGAATGTCTACATTAAGAGAATAAAACCAGTTAACTTCTGTTGACCATTTCCCATATACAATACACCGCCTAGACATTTAAAAAAAAAATGATTTAGACGGCTGAAGTCTACTGATGCAAGCCCTTGGAGCCTCCACAAACAAAGAGTGCTCATAAGAAGAAAGGGAAGCCAGATTACAGCTGTCCGATTAGCTTCGTTGTAGGCAACATTTACACAAAATAGGATATCCTCTGTGTGCTCTGTTCAAACTCTGCAAGTACCAGTTCCTCCAAAATGCTGGTCGAATGGCCACTGTAGACTTCCAAGTCCAAAGAAACTTCTCCAGGCTTACTGTGTCTGTTTCTATCCCTACTCATTCTTCTCGTGTCATAATTTGCTCCCCATCTACAACAAAAACAAACAAACAAAACACCCAGAAATGGTAGTCGAAGCGAGGAAGTTCAGAACCCAGGGCAAACGAGGAGTTGTTTATCATGGATGATGAACTAGACCACAAGTGCTGAACGTCTGTGGTTTGTCCAGAGGGTGGAGCCTGGGAAGCCTCCAAAGGGCGGCCGTGGCTGCTGCCACCCTGTCATTGACTGCGCTGCCTCTAATTTTCAAGCAGGATGCCCCACATCACACAACACCAGCATCCTTCTCTGAGCTTTTTATAACATAATGCTGAGTTTTTGCTGAACAAGGCCTCACTTGTCCAAGCCTCAGTTAGTCTGTTGTATAACATATGTAGATTGGTATTTTTATTGACTTTCGAAACACACCAAATGTCGTTCAAGGAGGAGTTTGGTGTCATTTCACAGAAACACTTAAGTCATCCATTGCAAACACTGGAAGAGACTTCTGTGGCTTTGTAACTTAACCTACTCGTCTATCCGCCACGGAAATGAGGCCAGGAGAGGTAAGTATCCCATTTAACTTTATTCAGATCATTCCAGAAAGAGTCCTAATCAGAATCCAGGCTCTCTGACTGCTGAACCAGAGCTCTTTTCACATGGAGAGACCAAAGTACAAGATTTAATTTTTTTTTTAAAGGCATGCACTATTGGCCATGGTAAGAGAAAATGAGAAAAAGTTACTTAAAATACAGAAAGAAGCCAGAAGCCTGATGGTAACCAATTAAGCTAATATAGCCTCCCAATTAAACCATCTATACAGAAGCCGAATTGGGGAATTTGAATTCCTCTGCTCATCTTCCAGTAGAATTCCTAATAAGCCGCTGGGTGACCCAAAGGTGAAGAAAAACCAAAGAAGGACAACCAAGAACCTTGAAAATCCAATCTCCAACCTTACTCTCCACCCTCCGGCTCAGGCACAAAGGGATGTCCATAAGCCTCCCTCTCCTCCAGTGGCCCATGGCTGCAGGGGGCATTGGACCCCCTCACCTCTATAGTTCATATGAGGATGCAGTAGGGAGCCTCATGCCCCTACCTGCTGTCCCCACCTGCTGTCCCCAGGAGGGGACAGCATGCAGGTCGATGACTGACTGGTTGCCAAGGGCTGCCAGCAGAGGCTGAAAGGTACTGCATTAAGCTCAACATCATTATTATTAAACCTACAATTTAAAACCAATTATGCTTTGCAGAAGACTGCAGCTTCCATTTAAACCACTCCTGGAGGAAAATAAAAAGCCCGTTATACAGAGTTCAAGGCAAGCTACAGAAGTGCTTATGCCACCAGAAGCTGGGACTCAAGCACAAATTAATAATCATAACCCTGGGGTTCCCACTCAGATGGAAGCAGAACAATGGAAAGCAAATGCTAGAGAATAAAAACAAGATGCAAACATCCTCCTTTTACCAAAAAGCAGCTAGATTTTCTGGAGATTTCAAAATAAATTTACTTACTTCCCTCAGAAGGGGAAAGCCTAACATGTAAATCAGAGGTCCTGAGCTAGTAGCCAGGCTCCCCCGACAGTGCTGGCTGGCAGGGGCAGGGGCGAGGGTGAGGGAGTACTTGCTAACATCTAGAAATTAGGATTTTCCATGTAAAGAGTCTGGGTTGGCAGCTTCTTTTGACAAGTCAGATTATCCAGGAACACTTTGGCACTGACCGTCCAGGGCCACCTACTGCTTCCTGACCCAGAGCCTGTATCCATGGCATCCTATCACCTTATAAAGGGTCACAAAGAAAGGGAAAGCGCTCTTAGAACGGCGTCTCCATCAAAAATGTTCTTCTACTTGTCCCACTTCATTTATGTGGCCACCATCTGACATATCTTATTTGATTGCTTGATTCCTATCCCAAATCTCCTTTAGGAGAGAAGCACCCTGCCAGCTGCTGAAGGCATCAGTCATAAAGAAAGTCCATTCCAAAAAAAAAAGAAAGAAGAAAGAAAGAAAGTCCATTCCAATTGGAATAATATTTATCAAGGGTCCACTGGGTTGAAGAGACTGCCCTGGGCCTGGGGGGAGGGTTGGAGGGGCACTCGAGAGAATTAAGGCCCATGGCTTCTGGCGGGCACTACCGCTCGGAAGACGGGGTAAAGCCCTGGGGAATATGATGTCATAGGAATGGCACAAACCGCTGTGGGCTTCAGAGGAGGCAGAAACCACATCTGGCTGGGACATCAGGAAGAGCTCCATGGAAGAAACAGCATTTGGGTTTCCAGGAAGGGCCGGGGTTTTGAAAAACGAAGAAGGAGAGCCAGAGAGCTCACCAGGTAAGCCCCTGGCAAAGGCGGAGAAGCTGGGGGCTGCCTGGGGCCCGGGGAGTAGCCCTCCCCCAAATAGGTCCAAACGTGGAAAGACAGGAGCTGGGCTGTTGAACTTCTGGGTTCTGTTCCCACCTCCTCCCCCGGCCCAAGTCCTGTAGAGGCAGGGGTGGCGTCCTAACTCCCCGATGACAAATGAGTGATGCACCGGGGCCACCCTCACAGTCTTTTGCAACAGGAACACCCAAACCGCCCCCCCCCAAGATGCTGATGCCACAGAATGGGGTTCAGGTTCTATGTTCCCAATCAGCAGTGCCAGCTGCTCGTGGAGACTTCTTTAGTGCAGCACTAAGTGGGACCCAGGCGCCTGCTCCGGGTGTGCCCCAGTAGGTGGCAGGGTCCCTGCCCGCATCAAAAGAAAACTGACAAGCAGAAAATTAGCAGCCAAATGGGTTTAGCATCATCTGTCCAGCCAGTTGCTTATGTAAAAAACCTTGGAATTCAGACTTCACTGTCTATTGCATCCATCCTCAAAACCCATCTCTGCTCTCAGAATGCATCCTAAACTCTTCTTGTGATCAGCGCTGATGTCATCTTAGCCCAAGTGCCCTTGACCTGGATCACTGTCCCCACTGGCCTCTCTGCTTCTGCCCTAATGCCCCAGCGTTGATTCTCCATGCAGGAAAGGTCAGTTTGACCACGCTACTCTTCTACTCAGGGCACTGAATGGCATCCTATTATACTTAGAATAAAAGCTGGAGTCCTCACAGTGGCTTTCCAAGGGCCCTGACCACCTATTCCCCTCATCTGCTACCCCCTGTCTCTTCACTCCAGCCACAGGCATTCAGGTATTTACCCAGTGCCTCCCAAGGGCCCGGCAGCCCCTGGTGCTAGGAACACATGACAGTGACCATGGGGATAGGGCCTTTGTCTACTTCGTCCACTGTAGTGTCTGCTGCATCTGGACAAGCGTTCAGCACATCACAACTGCTTGCTATTTGTTGAATGACTGAAAGAGGGGGCGAATCTGTAGGGCCCTGCCCCGAGTGAGCAGGGTTCAGAAGAAAAGGAAGAAATAGGGGTAAGCTGCAGGAAGCAAAGCAGGGACTCAGGGGTGAGCTGGGCTCCAGGGACTACCTACAACAGGGGCAAAGGTAGACAGGAGCAAAGACTTTTTTCAGGTGGAAGAAAAACCATGACCCAAAGTATAGAAGTGGGATCTGGGGTGACAGGGGCTAGGGAGGACAGACTGGCCCATGTGGGCCTGAAGGTCAGTTCCTGGAGAGCTCTGAGCTGAAGATGATGTTGCATAGGAAGGGCAGGATCAGTTGCCATGGTTTCCAAGAGCTGGTGGCTTTAAAATCACCTGCCCGGATCGTACTTCATCTCCAGAAATCCTGATTCAGTGGGCCTGGGGAACAGCCCAGGAATCTGTATCTCTAACAGATTTGGGAACCACTGTACTGAGAATGCTAGAATCCAAGAAAGAGGAAAAAACCCCATCAGAGCAGGATGCCAATTTTCTAAGGAGGTTTTATCTTCTTATCCTGGCTGAGAACCTCTCCTAGAAGGGGAGCCAGGGCTCGCTTAGTTAGGAGGATCCTGAGGGTGGACAAAGCCTGTGGGCCTGGGGACCCTTAGGGGGGGACCCAAGGGACTGCATGTAAGCAGCAAGAAGAGGAGGGTGGACCCACACAGAGGCCTCCTCCACTCTTGAGTCAGCCGGACATGATGGAGACAGATGTCTCACCCAGATTTATTGATAAGCTCATTACTTAATCCCTCTGAGCTTCACTTTCTCATTCACTCACCTATCCTACTCATGAAAAACAAACAAAAATCAGTGCACCTACTAGGTGTCACTGACCTAGGCCAAGAGATAGAACGGCATCCCTGCTGCTCAAGGTGTATTCAGTTCCAGCAAGAAACAGAAAAGCAAGGAAACAACTGCAAAACGGTAAATCCAGCCTCACAGAGCTGTTGTGAGGATTTAAAAACGGAATATAAATTAATCGCCCCATAGAAGACAGAGTCAACAAAGCCACTTCCACCTTGCTTGCTCAGGGCTGCCCCTAATTTCGTTAAGTGCTGACAAGGGATGGGTGCCTCCCAAGATCAGAGTTATTCTAATTGCTATTCCAGGCCTGAGGACCATTGTCTTAGAGGCTGTGCTGGAGAGAGATACAGGAGAGGACGGTCAACCCACAACAGACATTCCCCGAGCAGAGAGCCCCGCCCCACTGGAATTACGATGCACAGATAACCTAAACCCTGGAATTGCAATGCACAGATAACCTAAAACCTTCTCTAAGTCTTTGGTTTCAACCTCCATCCAAACCAAGCGTGTCTTCAGAGCTGCTGACGAGCAGCAAAGTGGAGAGATTTAAATTTCATCTCCTTTCAATTTCCCCCACCCACCCCCTGCCAGCAATCCTACACGCAGGGAACAGCCTACCCAGAAAGATCGTCAGAAGGCAGGCAGCAGGAGAGAAACATCACAGATTCTCCTGCTAGGGGAAGTCAGGAAGACCCATCGCCCCTCTACAGAGCAGCCTTGGGGTCAGAGGCCAGGAGTAAGGGAAAGACCACGAGCCTTGTGTTCTCTGGGCCTTATTTTGGCTTCAATCAGAGCAGCTTTGGTTCTGTATGTTAAGAATATGTGTTATGTTTTAGAAAAGAGGAATCATTTCTAAAACAGTTTGATGGCCATTGATCTGGTCTTCCTCCCATTTCACAGATGAAGAAAAGGGTCAGGGAGGGGAAGTGACATGATCATAGTCACATAGATCATGTGACAAAGTCAGGTCTAAAATCCATCTGACTCAGGTCATATTGGCAACTAAACAACAGCAACAAAGCAAAAAAAATGAAGATACTGTAGGACAGGGACATTAATTGTCTGAGCAAATAGCTTGATCCCCAGTCTGGAAAGTGGGGCTTGCTCTCCCAGATGGCTTGTGTGAGCAAGGTCAACAAGCTTACCAGGGAGAGAGCTGACTGGACCTTTCCAGAAGGAATCAATGCAGTCAAGAATCAGCCATCTCTTGTACCATTTGAAATTTGTGATTACAGACCCACACAACCTGGGTTTGCTTATGCTAATCTAAGGAATGGGAGGCCCTCTTGGCAATAAAAGATCCAAACTTCTAACAAAGACAAAAAATAACGTATGGAATCCCAACTCTCTCATCCCGCCCCTGATCAGCAGACTTCTACCATCATTCGTTCATGGCCTGCAGGCCCTGGTGTGAACACTCTGCTCTGGGGTACAAAATGATGGCCAGAAGGTCTCAGGTGCAGGCTTCTGGGGCTGGGTTTTTGGGAAGCTAGCTCTCTGAGGTCAGGTTGCATAGCCATTCACATCACAGGGAGTGGGAGGGTAACCCTGGCATTGGGAGAAAGAGAACCAGTGGATGGATTTGGTGGTTCTGCCATCAGGGGGAGCAGATGCCAGCACTGAACATGCCCTGGAAGCCCGCCAGCATTGCCAGAAAAGTCACCAAGCTGCAGAGGTCTCACTGTGAGCCCCTCTGCACACCGCATGTGTTGAGGACAAAAGGAGGTAGGTGCTTAGGTCACTCTTTGCCCAGTTGGAGAGTTAGGACAAACACGCTCCCCAGAAATAGCGCAGGGCACATTAGAAAGGGGGATCTTGCCCAAGTAGCCCCTGGACTTCAAGGTGAGCACATATAGGAGGGAATACCTTTCCATTTGAGGGTTGTCTGCAGTGAGCAAAGTGTCATAGGTCCTTGTTTACATCTAGGGCAATAGCACCCCCTTTCACTCTCACAAGTATCCTAATTTGATGAAAAATCATACGGTCACCCTGTCACAGAGCCTACTTCTCCAACTATGATCATTTAAAATACCATTTTTGAGCACAATCCCTGTGAATGCAAGGATGGCAAACAGCTGCCATACCTGTCTCTTTCCCATCCTTATCCCCTTGACAGACATTATTAATGGATCACTCACTGATCTGAGACAAACCCATAAAATCCTCCTAAGACAACTCTCTAGACAGCCAAGAAAATGAGTTGGACTCATAAGTTGATGCTGATTTACCCTTGCTGGTCCATAGCTCATCTGTTCAGGAAGCCACTCGTGAGGGCTTCAACTTCTTGAGGCCATGAAGACAAAGCCATAAAAGCCTGGTCCCAGCTGCACCTAGGCATTTGTCTTGGCCAAAGCCAATACTACTCTCTTATTTCTTTGGGGATTGGCAGGGACTCCTACCCAGGATGCCCAGAGCCTAACCAACGGTCCCTGACTTCCAAGCAGTTCAAACCAGCTAGAGCCCCATAGTTCTATTTTGAGCCCTATATTTGGTCACTTAGGTTGCTCTAAGGGACAATCTATGCAGTGGCTTGCTATAATGCTAGGCCCTCCACTAGGCTTTATGGATCAAATTTCACTAGTTTTTGTTTTATTTTTTTTTTCCTCCCAGATTTTGGCAATGGCAGAAGGCACAATTCAGACAAATTCTGCTGAAATTTAACATGCAATTTCCTAGAACAGACCGTTTAGTTCTTGAGAGTAGGGGAAAAAAAATTCATTTACATGAGTTAGGGAACACCTTCCTACAAAAGTACACATTACACCAGAAGATGCAAATTTTCACTAGGACAGAGGACATGGGAACATAAGCCTAGCTTGAAACAGAAGAAATGTGGTTTTACAAAGAGCTCATTTTCTCCAAAGAGAGTAAGGTATTAAAATAGGAAGACTAAAAGGCTAATGACACATGTCTCCAGGAACAGACAAGACTCCAGTGAGCACAGTAGCGTGGACAGGTGAGACGTAGGTATGCACAGTGAAAGGGTGAGTGAAGGTAATTTTGGCCACATGTTTAGTGACACCTGAAAAAGGAGGTCTCTCCAGGCAGTGTGTGAGAGCTTCCTGGAGGAGGGAGACTCCTAAGATCCACTTGAATCCATTTTTTTTTCCAGCAATTATTTATTGGGCACCTACTGTATTATTCTACATAATGCATTATTCTAGATGCTGGAAGGATAATAATGAACCCAACAGGCAGAGATTAAAGTCTATTTCTCTCTGTTTTGATCTCCATCTCCATCTTTATCTCTCTCTTGCCACACACACACATATGCATGCATGCACGCAGACACACAGACGTTAATAGTGCTTTTTTGGTTGGAAATGAGATTATTGGCCTTTATTCCCCTTTTGATCCATTCATATTTTCTGATTTTCTACATTCACACAAATTTCTTTGTTACTATCAAAATTTACTTTAAAATGGAATATTAAAAACAAGATACTGAGCATAACCACCAGGGTACACTAGTATGTGTTTGTTCCTCTGAATCATGAAGGTGAGGACAAGGACAATACATGAACTTACCCAGAGTACTCCTTCCCCTCTCTCCAGTGACCTTGGGAAGCCTCAGCCATGCACACCTGGGAGTACTCCAGGTATAGAGGTGACCCACACTACCACAGAGCTTCTTAGCCTACCAGGAGTAGAATTTTCCAGCACTAATAAACTTTTTAGTCGGTTCACTAAAACCCTCTGAAATCATTTGAATATATATCCTTAGCCTCAATAATTATACAAAAAAAAAGAAAGAAAGAAAAAGAGAATATGGTGTTTTTTACATTAAGATCCTTTCCTATTCAAACTACAAAGGGAAAAAAATCTTTTTTTTTTTTTGAATCAGAATCAAGATAATACTGGAGAAGAAAATAAATGTCAAAATAAGAAAGATTATATGACTCATTCCAATGATACCAATATTAAAAGGCACTCTTTAAGTAATTTTCCTTCCTTTTTTATTTTTAAAGTGAATCAAGACCCTCTCTTGGACACCAGTTGTGGCAGAAAGGACTTTTTTGCCTAATAAGGCTGTGGCAGGCCCACTTTTGAGCCTCGGTTAGTGGCCAGTAAACATGGGTGAGGCAAGTCCTGCCCTGGTTTTAAAAGAATCCACACTAACAACTCTGTCCAAATCTCAAGGAACTGATATAATTTTCGGTACATGAGTGTGATTTAGAAATGGAAACCACTTTCGAGCAGAGTTAAGCCAACAACAAGGCCATAGCCCTCAAAAGGTCCATGCTTTATGGTTCAATTATGGCAAGAAAAAAATTTCCACCTATAAACTCTTTAGAAAGTAACTACCTCAGAAAGTTCCAGACAAACCCAGTTCCATGGAGGTCAGCTGTGTACGATGCTGTTAGTACAGAAGTAAGAAGTTGCTCCTACCTGTGGTTATAAAGTAGGTACAATTAAGGGGAAAAAATGGAAAGACTAAGACAGGGATCCCTGGGTGGCTCAGCGGTTGACCGTCTGCCTTCAGCTCAGGGCATGATCCTGGAGTCCCAGAATCGAGTCCCACATCGGGCTCCCTGCATGGAGCCTGCTTCTCCCTCCGCCTGGGTCTCTGCCTCTCTCTCTCTGTGTGTCTCTCATGAATAAATAAATAAAATCTTAAAAAAAAAAAAAAAAGAGGGATCCCTGGGTGGTGCAGCGGTTTGGCACCTGCCTTTGGCCCCGGGTGCAATCCTGGAGACCCCGGATCGAATCTCATGTTGGGCTCCCAGTGCATGGAGCCTGCTTCTCCCTCTGCCTGTGTCTCTGCCTCTCTCTCTCTCTCTGTGTGACTATCATAAGTAAATAAAAATTAAAAAAAGAAAGGATATTAAAAAAAAAAAAAAAAAAGGAAAGACTAGGACAGAAAAACTACCCATTTGATGTCACCTGAGCCTGGAAATATCGATTACAGCCTCTCACCCACTAGCCTCTCAGAATGCAAAGTCCTTGTCTGGGTTAGCAGACTTCACATCATACATGTGTGGTCTTTTATTTTCTTCCGTGGGGCATGTTTCCTCCATTTCTTCAGTATCTGAGGCACCAATCTCCTAGCTGAGAATGTGACAGAGAGTGGGCACCCTCTGAGCGGTTGCAGGGGATGGATAGATGGAAGGATGAAGGGGCAGGAAATGTTGCTACCATGAAAAATCTGTCCTCTAAGAACCTGGATGCCCCTGGGCTTGCCTTCAGTAGAGCTATTCACCTTTTTTTTAAGCAATAACCTCAGGTATTCATTCCATGAGGAATTTATTATGCTAGGTATTATGCAGGATATAGGAACAGAAAAATATGATAGAACTCATACTCTAGTTGAAGATAAAAGACCGGCAACAACTAGCAGTAGAATAAAATCAAGCATGAAAGCATGTTATGGAGGCTCACAGGAGGTCAAGATCAATGGCTGACATGGCCAAGGGGAAAAGAGTTCTAATGTTATTCAGATAACATCCTCCAAAAGGAAGGATAGACTGGGTAACCTAAAAGAATATTTAGAAGAGGCTTTAAATTTATTTAGAATCCTACTTTTACCTGCAGATTGCCTGATAACATATAGCAGAGAAATTACTAGATGGATAGATACGTAGATAAATAATAGAAACAATATTGTTTGATTCACATGTCCCAGCACTAAGTTGTCAAATGCCTTCAGAGACCCAGCAGGTAAATCTGATCAAACACCTAGTGCACCAGGCATTGTCCTAAGTGTTTCATAAGCGTTTTTTTCACTTAGACCTTGACACCATCCTCTAAGAAGATACAAATATTGTCCCACTTAGATGAAGAAAGAGAGGCCCCAGAAAGTTAAGGCTCTGCAAGTTTAGCAGGTTGGCCAAAGCCACACAACCAGCAAATGGTAGAGCAGAGACTCGGGGTAGGGTGTTCTGCTTTCACAGCCCCGGCCCTGCAACATTACTCCCCCTCCTGCTACTACGCAGGGATGGAAGTCTGTGCTGGGGCATGGAGGCTGCGGAGGCATGGGCTCCCATGACAGCGAACAACCATTATGAGCTCCAGCAGACTGGTGCCATGCCAGAAGGCCAGGGCCCAGCCAAGTGAAAAAACAAAAAATCCATTTCAAAATGTGAAATCTCTTGATTTTTAAATATTGACAAGTTCAGTCTTTAAAAAATAAAAAATAACCACCCAGCAAACCCACAGAATGATCCGCAGTGAGCTTTAGCTGATGCCCCTCCAGTGGGCAATCACTGTCGTACACTTTGCTAAGGCTCATTTCACTTATGTGGTTTCTTTTCTCACAATAATCCTGTAAAGGAAGTATTATAATTCTGACACATGCATGAAGAATCCATGAAGGCTTAGAGAGGATGCACGTCCAGCCCGCAAACGTACCTGTTCACGGGCAGACTCAACATGGAGCAAAGCTGGGCTCCCTTGAGCTCCCACCACACTGGTCAGAGTGTCCCCTCTGCAGTTTGCTGGAGAGAGAGCTGTTCTTTGATTTACAGTTGTTCCCTTTCCTCATGAAAATGTGATCACCCATGGGCAGGGTCAGGGGTTAGGTATTTACTGGTTGATGCCCCTTACGTTCAATAAATATAAGTTTGAACGAATGAACTAGATTCTTTCCACAGAGCAGGTTTCCTTGGGGCAGAGCTGCAGACAGCATGAGAATGAGAACGGGGACACTACACAGAACAAACACCATGGAAACAGCCACGCGAGCATGGGTCCGCTTCAAAGCCTTGTCTAGAACTGGCAATGGTGGATCCACCCCTCTCCCAAGAGACCTAGACGATCGATGAAAGGAATCTGGAGTGCCTAATGGTTTCCCCAGGGCTCTCCACTTGCAAGAGGGAAGTCTGGGTGAAAACTTGAATATTCTGATTGCAAGTTCAGCTTTCTCTTTGATTTTACTTAGGGCCAGCCTCTTGTTTACCTCCACAGAGTAAAACTCAGAGCTGCCAAGACAGATAGGCCCCAGTTCAAATCCACCGCAGAGCCATGGATGCCTATATACACATAAGACCTCGAAGGAAATCCTCAGGAAGAGATTTTCATTCATTCATTCATTCATTCATTCATTCATTCACTATTCATGAGAGACACACAGAGAGAGAGGCAGAGACATAGGCAGAGGGAGACACAGGCTCCATGCAGGGAGCCTGATGCGGAACTCGATCCCAGGATCGAGTGGGATCCTGATCCAGGATCATGCACTGAGCCACCCAAGCATCCCCAGACTTTCTTAAATAAAAAAATCATGGGGCACCTGGGTGGTTCAGACAGTTAAGGATCAGATTCTTGATTTTGGCTCAGGTCATGATCTCAGCATCGTGAGATCGAGCCCCACTTCGGGCTCCACGCTCTGCATGGAGTCTGCTGGAGATTCTTTCCCCTCACTCTCCTTCCCCTTCCGTTCCTCCCTTGGCTTGCATGCTCTCTCTCAAATTAATAAAATCCTTAATAAATAAAGAAATAAAATCATGACTCTTAACTGAATCCATTTCATTGCAAAAAAAAAAAAAAAAGAAAATAGAGAAATACATGAAGAGGATAAAGTCACCCACAATCTCACTAATCGGGGATGATCATGATTTTGGACTCTTTCTTCAATCTTTTTCCAGAGAGTATGTGTGCACATGCATACACCTGTAGTGTTTGTACTTGACAGAGGTCACACTCTATACACAGTTTTTAAGCTTCTATTTTCACTTGTTATACCTTAAACATTTTACCATATCATTATAATTCTTCAAAAACTGACATTTTAATAACTGTGTAATACTGCAAAAACGGATCACCATAATTTATTTTACTAATTCTATTGTTGGGTATTTAGGCTGTGGCCCATTTTTGTTGCTACCATAAATGACGCTCCAATGAATACAAAATTGACCCTATTTCCAGTTAGTTCTTCAAAACATATCTACAGAAAAGGAATTAAGGGGTGACAGGGCTCCACTTTGAGCCTCTTTATGCATGTTGTCGACATGCTTTCCAAAAAGGTTATAGCAATTTACATTACAATTATATAATTTTGAAAAGCCTTTGTCCCTTAGTCTTCCTTAACGTCAGAAGCAAGTGCTCTTCTGGCGATGCCAGGCCCCCTCCCCTTGTGTATCACTAAGCCACACTTAGGCAACACTACAGCTGTGTTCTTCCCAAAGAAGCTTTTATCTCATTTCACTTCATTTCGGACTAGCAAATGAACATGCAACACTCGCTTAAAAGGGCAAAAATTGCTCTTTATTGTTTTTAAAAGGCCTCTGGTGAACAGGCTGTCGTGAAGTTCCACGAAAGAGCGGGATCTAGCCCAATCCTATAAATCAAGATGAGCAGGCCCTAAAGAGAAGCGTTCCATTTCAAATGGCAGCAGCAGTTCAGGGCCGTGTGGCCAAAATGCCCATTAGCTGTTTGTCAAGAATATTTTTAGAAAGTGCCGAACAGGCCTGTGAGGAGCACCGTGCTGCTGGGTCACCCTCTCCCCAGGAATCAACCGCTGCAGCCTTCTGAAGCCGCCCTCAATCAGCTGTGCTCCCTGCACTCACACACTGGGCACCCACGCACCCCACGCAGCAGCAAGGGCGCCATGGGGCAAGCATGCACCTCTGCCCAGAGGTCCTCCAAGGATCATCAACATTGTCACTCACGGCAGGGAGAGAGTTCCTGTTACCAGGATGTGCAGACATGCAGAAGTTTGAGGTGAAAGCTGAGGAATCCCCATCTGCAGCAGGGTGGGGGGGGGGGATTGTTATTTCTCAGATCTCTGAAATGAAATGATCCAGAGGAAAATCCCATGATTCTAAATACATCGCAGAGGGGCATCTGGGTGGCTCAGTCTGTTGTGCGTGGGATCTTCACTTCGGCTCAGGTCGTGATCTCAGGGTCCTGGACGGAGCCAGGCCTGGGCTCTGTACTCAGCATGGAGTCTGCTTGAGACTCTCTCTCTCCCTCTGCCTCTGCCCCACTCCCCATGCTCACTTGCTCTCTATCAAATAAATAAATAAAATCTAAAAAAAATTAAAAAAAAATACATTGTAGATTTCACACCTTGCAATCTATCTAACATTCTGAAAATGTCATGGTCACCGCTGTTCTTCAGGCCTGTGGCTTCCACGGTAAATGCAGCTTGTGCTTAGGGTCAGCTGGAACTGGGCCGATCTCTTTACCTCTCTGAAACCTCGGTTCCCTCATCAGAGAAGTCCGGCCAAATAATAATGTCTGCCTCATAGGAGTCTTGCGAAAATTCTGCACTTTGGCCTATAAAAGGCCCTCAGGAAGCACTAATTTTAATGCTAGTGGTCACAGTATAGTTCAAAAGCAGATTTATCCAGCTATAAATCATGGGCACATTTTACTTCTGGAAACCACTGCGCTCCAGCCTTTCCACCAGAGGAAGGCAAAGAAAAGACATGAAACCTAAAAGTCACATTTGCATTATTTTAGCCACCCCTGTAAGCCACATAATGGGAAGAGGAATTTGTAACAACTTCTAAAAATGAAATTATCAAATGACCAGTGGCTATTCCTGTCTCCCATTATGCATCTATCAGAGGCTATAAAGACACACAAAGGATGTCCATTTGCGTGAACCTGCACAGCATCAGGACCTTCTTCTGACTCCATCTCCCCTCTGCTAACAATCAATAGCTGTCTCGAAGTTCCAGGACATGGCCAAGTCTCAAGGTGTAAGTGGTTATACTTTGGGGTCAGGGAACACAGAGACCTGGGGTCCAGCCTTACTCTGCCAGTGACTAAGCAAGTCGTTTCTGCTCTCTGATATAATAAGGAGACTGAACTAGGGGTCATGTCCATAAGCTTCCTCTCAGTGGTATGAGAGTATGTGGTTCTAGCCTCATAAGCAATTGTAAGATGTAAGTATTTTTTCCTGTGGATCTTATAAAAGTCTCTTCTTTTACATTGTAGTTGTTCATGTCAGGGTGAGAAAATGAAGCAAAAAGTTGAAATAAGGCTATACGGCTGCTAGTAGACTTGTGGGATTCATGCATAAAAACTAGCATCAAATTAGGTCGAAATCAACATACTTATTGAAGGGCTACTCACAGCCATGAACTATAGCAGACTCCCACACAATACTGGAATCCTACACAATTCTGGCCCCACCAGCCCTGCGAGGACTTCCAGGCAAAACATAAGCAGTGATGGGAAGATAAACCCAAAGCAAGGAAACCTACCTACTCATTATTTTAATGTTATTCTTTTGTTTACTTACAAAGTTATCATAAATCATTAAATGTTCTATTGAAGAATATTTTCCATATTTCCGCTAATAGCTGAAAATCTACGCAACAAAACACAAGATACCATTAGATATGGTATTTAGATGATTCCAATTTAGATTTAGATTTAGATTAGATTTCCTCCAATTTAGATGATTCCGTTTTAGAGCATTCCTCTGCCCCCTAGATAGGACTACCTTACCAATTTTATCCCAAAACTGTCACCTTAGAATTCTTTTGTGCACTTTATAGTTTGGGATATTTTAAAATAGTTTATATAAAATGGGTAATAGCACGTCATTGCTGGGCCCTTCTCGGCTACCTCCAGGAGACTGATAAATACTCACCAAGCTATGTGATCTCATCTTTTTTACTTCTGTCTTAAAGATAGAAAAGGGATCAAGAGCCAAGTACCAGGAGAATGGAAGGAAGCAGTGATCCAGTAACAGCAACAAGCACCCCCTAGGCCATCCCAAATAAGCACACTAAAGAAAACAGTACGTGACCTAAGCCAACAGAACTTTAGAACAAGTCCCTTTCAGCCCATCTATCCAGCTCGAGAGCTACTCCTAAAGTCCCCTCCAATTTCCCCACCTCCAACACCCACAATTTGGAGCTACCACTGCATTCACAGGGGCTCACAGAGAAACTAAGCACACGGTGTAAGAAGTCAAAATTGGACAAGTATATCTAGTGGTTGGTTTTGTGGGTTTTTAAGATTTATTTATTTATTTTAGAGAGAGTGCACACAAGCACAAGTGGGGGAAGGGGCAGACATGGGGGAGAGGGAGAAAATCCCAAGCAGACTCCCCACCGAGGATGCAGCCTCGGGGCTGATCCTATGACCCTGAGATCATGACCTGAGTCTAAGCCAAGAGTTGGACCCTCAACCAACTGAGCCACCCTGGTGCTTTCCCTTATCTAATGGTTTTGATTGATAGATAAGTAAATCTATTTCAATTAGTAGAAACATAGGATGCAAGGGATAGAAACTCAATCTGAAGAATGGAATCAGCAAAGGGAGTTTATTGACACATATAAATGGAAAGTCCATGGGGAATGGAGATAGCTCTCAACACGGCTGGATCCATAGATGCTGTCACCAGGAATCTTGACTTTTCTGTCTCCTGTGCGGGCTTCCTTTCCAGTTAGCTCTCTGCACATGGGCTGCACATAAGCAGCCCAAGCTTCTGTTCTACAGTCTTAGAAACCTCAGCAGAGAGTGTGTGCCTCTTTCCTAACGGTTCTAGCAAAAGTCCCAGGATAGATTCTAATTATCTGACTTGGATCACGTGCCTCTCATTTAACCAGCCTCTGAGTATGTCCCAGCGCCTGGAGCTAGAGTGACACATGGATTGAGAGTGAGACAAGACATGCTCCAAAGCAAGAGACAGGGAAAGGATGCCAGGAAGGCAGAAATGAGGGGTATCCCCAAAGAGCAGGCTTAGCTGTCTGAACCACAATAACCCCAGGATTTTTCTATTCTCAGTTTGGTGCATACTCAATACTATTTAGGATTTTGATAAATGATGAGGAGTTGTTTCCAATCAAGAATCAGAACATAATCAGCAGCTCAGAGCCACCGCTTGTGCTCCCTTCCAGGTACAACCCACCAACCAATATCATGACTTCTAATTCCATAGATACGTTGTTATTATACTTCATAAAAAAGGCATCACATAAAATGTACTCTTGTGATTGTGCACTTTCTTTATGTACATTATACTTCAATAACAAGTTTATTTTTAAAAAAGGGCTAATCAGGGTATTTTCCCCACCCTATGAACATCTTAAACTGTGTAACTTCCAAGGACTTTCTCAGCCTTTCCAGAAATGGCCTTCTCTTCAAACAAAACAATCTGTTAGAGAGCAAATCCTTTACACATCTGCAGTAAACCACAAGTGACCAAGGTCATAGGCAGTGGGGTCCATGCCAGGGACTTGTCATGCTCTTCAGCCTCTCACCTCCTTGCACAGCCTTCCACCCTGGGCTCGATCCTCTTAACAGGTGGTATTTGGGGAAACATCACCACTTGCTGATCTTTGCATCTGGATAGCAGAGGTGAGCAGACGGCAGCTGTCAGTCAAGCAATGGTCTGCCAGCCAACTTTTGAAAACCCATGGGTAGAAGAGAGAGATGGCATCATTTGGTCACTCCAGAAGAGTGGTTCAGGAATCCCTTGAAGAGTACTGACCATTAAACTTCTCTCACCTCTCCACACCAAAGGTCTTCTGTGGAAAAATCCCAAGACCCTATGGATTCCAGGTTAAAAACATACACCTTCTTTATAAGGTAGAACTAGGGACAGCCTACAGATGGCACTGGCCAAAATGGACTGGCCATTCTTGGGAGGTAGTGCCCCCTGCTCTGGAGTTGTTCGTGGAGGGGGTAGAGGGGCTTTTATAATGTTCCTGGTGGTCAGACTTCTTGGGATGGGTGAGAAGATAGATTAAATGATCTTTAAGGCTCTTTTGAACTATCAGATTCCATGAGTCTAGCAAAGCCCCTCTAATGGTCCCAAAAGCAAATCAGGAGCTAACATTCATAACAGCCAAAGGTGGAAACAAACCAAATGTCCAGCTGAATGAAAAACAAGATGTGATATATCCACAGAATGGAATATTATTCAGTTATAAATAGGAATGACGTTCTGATACGTCTAGGCAGACTGTTACTTTAGTCGCATTACGCCCCTTCTTGACAAAACCTAACTTGCGCAGAAAACGAGATGAGATTGGCATGGCTTTATTTGTTTTTAATTTTTGTTTTTGGATTTTTTTCTTTTTGTGTTTTGTTTTGTTTTTTTTGTTTGGCGCTTGACTCAGGTTTAAAAACTGGAACAGTGAAGGTGACAGCAGTGGGTTGGAGCGAGCATCCCCAAAGCTCTACAACGTGGCTGAGGACTTTGATTGTACATTGTTCTTTTTTTTTTTTTTTTAAATAGTCATTCCAAATATCATGAGATGCATTGTTACAGTAAGTCCTTTGCCTTCCCAAAAGCCACCCCATTTCTGCCTGCAGAGAAGGGCCTGTCCTTGCCCAAGTCCACACAGGGGAGGGTGATAGAATTGCTTTTGGGTAAATTATGCAGTCCAATTTTTTTTTTTAATCTTTGCCTTAATACTTGTTCTTTTTATCTTGAATGGTCTGCCATCACGGCCCCCATTTTTTTGTCCCTCCAATTGAAGATTTATGAAGGCTTTTGGTCTCCCTGGGAGTGGGGCTGAGGCATGGAGAAAAAAAAAAGTGGAAACAGCTCTGAATTTGGAGGCAGCTGAGATTTGGAGACCTACCCTGCCCCTCTGTATGTAACTGGGAAACTCCCTGTATCCTGATCTTCTCTTTCCTCATCTCTAGGATATGAGCAAAAGCTCCTGTTCTAGGCTTCTTACAGGGCCACAGAGTGATGTTCGTGCATGCCTGTTGCCAGCTGTAAGTGTGTTATAGCAGAAGTTTATCCAGCATGAGTAGGTGGTCATTGAGAATGAGGAGTGTAGACTTGCAGAAGAGAGAGCTAGATCAAACCCGTGGACTGGAGAAAGCTTCTATACCCTTCAGTAAGCCTTTAAATCACAGTGTTCAGGGCAGGTGGGGGCTCGGTCCTATATACTCAGCTATGGTCCAGACCACTGGGCTTGACCAACAAAAATATCCACCATTCTAATAATAAAGAGCCAAATGAAAGCTTCCTGGCAAACAACAGACGTTGGCTGAAAGTAGACTTGGACTATATTTCCTCATTTAGGTGAGATGTCATTTGGGCCTGAGAGTAAGGTTAGTTGAAATTCTTCTTTCTTCCAATACTGTGTCTCACAGTGAATATACAAGGCTGTGCTCAGTGAAGCTGGGCTCTTACTACAAGATCAACCAAGAGGGATCCCTGGGTGGCGCAGCGGTTTAGCGCCTGCCTTTGGCCCAGGGCGTGATCCTGGAGACCCAGGATTGAATCCCACGTTGGGCTCCCAGTGCATGGAGCCTGCTTCTCCCTCTGCCTGTGTCTCTGCCTCTCTCTCTCTCTCTCTCTCTCTCTCTCTCTCTCTCTGTGACTATCACAAATAAATAAAAATTTTAAAAAAAAAAAAAAAGCAAGATCAACCAAGAAATGGTCTCTGACTACCTATGGGCATCTGGGACTCTAAAATTCCCTCTCTGCTCCTAAGGTAGGATTTCCCAACCTCAGGACTACTGACATTTTGTGTGGGATAATTCTCTGTGTCCCCAGGAGGGGACTGTCCTGGGTGTTGCAGGATGCTTAGCAGCATTCTCTGGCCTCTGTCAACTAGATGCCAGCAGCACAACAATACCCCCGCCACCCATACACACTAATGACAGCCAAATATGTCTCCAGACATTGTCAAATGTCCTCTGGGGGCAAAATCCCTTCCTTCTTTGAGAACCACTCCCCCGAGTGAAGTACTTGCCCAGTAAATGAGGTGGACTTAAAGAATTCTAAAGACAAGTGTACGTGAAGCTGAATATAAAACCCGAATGTATTTATGCAAGTCACCTAATTGTGTTGAAGGGCACTTGATTTTGGACATGGCGAGTGTTAATAGTGGTGGGGCATAGATGGTACTTGGCCACACCTGATATGATGCTTCTTTATAGCTTTTATCTAGCCTAGGAATATTCAGGGGTTTACATGCTCCTTGGTTACAGAGATAAGTTTGCCTTACCAAGGGCAATGTCCATGAAATAAACCTCAATTATAAAATGACTAATAACTGGATTATTGGGAGGATTGAGCTAGTTTGTATAGTGTACTCAGTCTCTACAGCTATCTTTATGATTATTAATTTCTCTGTCATATGGTATTTATGTTATAGCTATTATACAATGCACAGCTTCCATGTTCTGTTAACTTTATCTACGTCCCATTTGATGCTTAGAACCACCATGCATAATAGAGGGCATGATGCCCATTTTACAGATGGAAGAAGCCAAGTTAGGAAAGATTTAGCATTTTGCCAGGGTCACATAGCCTATACAGGGTGGGGATAGTATTTGAACTCACATTTTCTACTTTCAAGGACTGCATTTCCAGTATACTGGAAGGAATGAGAGTTGAGGAGCTCAAGATCTGTCCCCAACTTTTTTCTTCCATCCGCCAATTTAAGAACAACCTCTTTACCTGAGGGTTGTTTTCAAATACATGGCTTCTCCACCCGAAGGAAATACAACTTCTTCTTCTTTTTTGGGGGTGGGGGAGAATTACAACTTCTAAGATGACAAGGAGTATATCTTGTAACTCTTTATATCTCAAGCATTATACACAGACTTGATGCTTAATAAATATTTACTGCTTGATTTTTCTTAATGTCTGTATACTTGTAGCAAGACTTAGTTTAGGGGGACGCCTGGGTGGCTCCGCGGTTGAGCTTCTGCCTTTGGCTCAGGTCATGATCCCAGGATCTGGGATGGAGTCCTGCATCAGGGTCCCTGCGAGGAGCCTGCTTCTTCCTCTGCCTATGTCTCTACCTCTTTCTCTCAGTCTGTCTTTCATGAATAAATAAATACATCTTTGGAGAAAAAAAGACTTAGTTTAGGAGGATAAAAAATCTTCATATTTCCTAAGGAATGGAAATTTGTCTTACAAGTTAGCTCCAGGGATGAATTATTTTCTAACTTTGGACACCATGAGGAGCAGGTGTTTTGACAGGAGGAATAAAACAGTATTGTCACTTTTTTCACACCTTGGCCAGTCTTTCTGCAGGACCTGACTGGATTACCTGGGAGGGATGGATGCATGTGATTCTAATTCAAAGTTCATCCTTGTTCAGCTGGGCCATAGGGGAGGGTCAGGCCTCTTTGCTGTCCTAAGGAGGACAATTGAGCCAAGGAAGAAGTAACTGCTCCAGAAAGCCAAGCCACCAATAGAGGTGTGTGTTTCTGTGTGTTTATGTGTGTGCACGTGTGTGTCTGTGTGAGAAAGGGAGTTGGGCTCAAGGTGCCAGAGAAATCTCTACCTGGAACATGGCTGAGGGGTCCTCCTACTTAATAGACTCTGGAATCAGTGTTTTCAGGCCTATTTTGGAATATGTCTCAAAGTAAGAAAGTCACTAGTTTTGTCATGGGATAGATCACAAAATTATTTACATTTTGCAATGTTTTATAACCTGAAGATATCTTGCTTATCTAGGTTACATTGATGTGTTTTCATTCTCAAATGAAAAAAAGAGCTTTTGGGGGTGGATATTTGGGTGATGATTCTCACGATCAAGCTAACTGCTGGAGCTGCCTAAATGAAATCATTGATTTTGAGGCCTTCAAATACTAATTGTGTCTTCTGGAGATTGTGTATATCATAATAGATCTAGAGTGAATTCCTTTGCTTTATTTCCAGGTTAGGGGAAAACACGATTCCAGCCTTTGTTTGAGCTCCCAGAGTGTTTTCAAGCTTAAAATTCTTGGCCTTTTGACTTGCAAGTGGTTGATTTACATCCTGAGGGCCTTTTCAGAGTGGCTAGTGTTTTTGTTGATTTTTTTCTAGTTGTTTTATTTTATTTTATTTTATTATTATTTTTTTATTATTTATGATAGTCACACACACAGAGAGAGAGAAAGAGAGAGAGAGAGGCAGAGACACAGGCAGAGGGAAAAGCAGGCTTCATGCACCGGGAGCCCGACGTGGGATTCGATCCCAGGTCTCCAGGATCGTGCCCTGGGCCAAAGGCAGGCGCCAAACCGCTGCGCCACCCAGGGATCCCCTAGTTGTTTTATTTTAAATTTACAAATCCAGGAAATGATTATGGGTTGGGCATGCCTGGTTAAGAGGCCCAGAATGACGGGGGCCTCATATTTTCCTAGTGACCTGAGTGCCCATGGCAACATAGAGCCTGCTCAGTCAGCACTGGTTTGATTATTATTTTTTTATTAATGTAAAATTCACATAACATAACATTTTAGTTCAGTGATGTTTAGTACATTCATAACGTATAACCATCACCTTTGTCGATTTCCGAGATATTTTTATCACTACTCTGAAGGACTTTTTATGCCCATTAAACAGTCACTCCCCATTTACTCCTCTCTCTAAACCTCTGGCAATGACTAATCTGCTCTCTGTCTGTGGATTCAACTATTCTAGATATTTCATATAAGTGGAATCGTCCAGTATATGGCCGTTAATATCTGGCTTCTTTCACTTAGCATCGTGTTTTTGAGGTTCATCCTCAAAACCTGCAGGAGAGGCCCATGGGAGCCTCTTTTACCATTTACTACTCACACAACTGGCAGCAGAGACCTGGGGGATGGGCTGGTCTCACTGAGAGGGGGGAGGAAGAAATGTGGGTCACCTGTATCTGGCTGCCATAGCTGAGATGGGGCAGGACTAGCACGAAGCCTGGGAATCCCCCAGCAGGTGTGTGTGTGGTGGGGGTGGGGACAGCCTGGGACAGGCTGGAGACAGATGGTAGGAATGGGGAGAGCACTCCTCAAAGGCACAATGGGAACAAGTCTGGCAGAGGACTGGAAGGTCCCAGATTGTTTCATTCCTTCACGAAACATTTGTTGAGCACTCTGGGCCAGAGGCTGTGGACACAGAGCCAACAAGGCAGATAAGATCCCCACCTCCTCATAACTTAGATTCTAAGAGGAGTGATAGACGATAAGTAAATGAGAAAAATACAGAGGACTGTGTTAAGTGCCAGAAAAGAAATAAACAGGAAGCCGCAATAAGAAAATACCAGGTTGGAAGGAGCACTATTTAGACAAAAAAAATCGGTGTGGGGGGGGGGGGGTTTGGGGGCGGGGGGAATGCACTTGGAGGGCATGACATTTAAGCTGAGACCTAAAAGATAAGAAGAAACAAGCCCCCCTGGAGTGGAGAGGATGGGGGGCCATGGGTCCTGCACTGGGAACCTAAGGGCATGTTCGAGGGGTGACCACTGTCCCCACTGGTGGCCAGAGGGAGGAGGAGGATGTATGGTGTGGTCAGTAGCCATAACATGAGAGACCCTGAGCTTTATCTGAGAGCAATGGGGAGCCAGCCCTGGAAAGTTTTATATAATGGCAAGACACTTTTGTTTTGGAACATCATTTGGCTACTGTGGGAAGAATGAACTAGAGAAAACTGATAACCACAAACAGGGCATCGCTCAGGAAGCCCTGGACCAGGCATGAGATGAAGATTCCTCATGTGGGGCTGGAGGCAGTGCCAAGGGGATCGTGGGGTGGAGCGGCCAGGCCTTGCTTATGGCAGGTGGCGGGGCCGTAGAGGGAGGACTGAAGGCTGGTGGCGAGGATCCTGCACAAAGGCGATTACCACAGGATACCTCAGCCTTACCAAGACCCTTATTCTTTGCCTCCTCATCATGAATAAATATTCACTGCCCAAATACAACTAAAACTCACTTTATGAGAAATCTAAGATACAGAAAGTGGGGGGAAATAGTGCAAAGCAGGTATAAGTTGATTGCATTTGAGATTTTTAAAAAGATACTACATGAATATGTCAATGGTAGTTATTGAAGGGACTTGCACTTGCCATTCTATACTTTTCTTATCACTTTTATAGTAACATTTTTTTGTTTGTTTGTTTCATTTTTTTTTTTTAAGATTTTATTTAGTTATTCATGAGAGACACACAGAGAAAGCGAGAGAGGCAGAAACACAGGCAGAGGGAGAAGCAGGCTCCATGCAGGGAGCCCAACGTGGGACTCGATCCTGGGCCTCCAGGATCAGGCCCCAAGCAGAAGGCAGGCACTAAACCGCTGAGCCACCCAGGGTTCCCAACATTTTTTTTTTTTTTTTTTTAAGAAAGAAAAAAGAACTCCTCCTTTGGAGTCAGGCTTTATATTTAAAAAAAAAAAAAATCTCTGAAAATGCACAGTGTGTTTCCTCCTGGAAGCCATGACCTATTAGGACATCTGAAGGGAGTTGGGCTGGGAAGGGAAAGGACACAAGCCAAGTGGATTATGCAGACAGCCCCGTGCAGGATGCCCTGAGCATTTCCCAGCCAGCTCTCATGTGAGTCCTCCACTAATGCATTCCGATTCCAATCTGCCTTTTCTTTTTGTTTTAGCAGGTTTCCATTTTTAAAACCTGGCACGCTCTCTGTGGAGGCATGTTTAAAGTAAGACAGTGAGGGTCCCTGTTTTTATTTAGCTCCAAGCTGCCCGCCTCTTGCTTCATCCATCAAGGTGAGCTCACGGCCTCCAGGAAGCCCTCCCTGACCACTCCAGGCTGTCAGCAACTCCTTTTCCGGCCTCCATCATTGCCGTAAGCCTGTCTCCATTGTAACACTTTCCCCACTAATTTTTGAACATACATCTGTTTCCTCTGTTAGACTGGAAGCCTAGAGTAGACATCTGCCACACTTTTTGTCTTCCCAATGCTTTTTGACACCTTTCCTGTGTGTTTGCAGAAATTCCCGTCTCTTGATTCCACACATCTTTAAGGTGAAGGGAGAAGCCTGCTTTCTAGGCTTCCCTTCCCACTCAGATGTAAGAAGCATGAAGCAGTGGTTCCTCATGGAAGCCCGTCTGGCAAAGGCAGCTGCAGAGCATCCAGCTCTCAAAGACAACAGTAGCCAAGAACCTTCCAGCCGTGTCTTGTACCCAAAGTCAAGCACTGGGGCCCATGCACCAATAGGGGTAGAAGGGTCACCACCGGAGCAGGGCATTGCCCAGATTGGTTGCTCTGCTAAAGCTTCATTAATAAACTTCTCTGCTTTAAACCAGCTAGAGGGGATCCCTGGGTGGCTCAGCGGTTTGGCGCCTGCCTTTGGCCCAGGGCGTGATCCTGGAGTCCCGGGATCGGGTCCCACGTCGGGCTCCCTGCATGGAGCCTGCTTCTCCCTCTGCCTGTGTCTCTGCCTCTCTCTCTCTCTCTCTCTCTCTCTCTCTCTATATATATATATATATATATATATATATATATATATATATATAATCATGAATAAATAAATAAATCTTTAAAAAAAATAAACCAGCTCGAATGCATTCTATTCTTCACAGCCAAAATTCTTAACTGATATCATGGGGTCCTCAAGGAAAGGATGGAGCCCCATTCACTTCTCTATCACTACTACCTGGAAAAGGGTTATGTGCATCCCCTTTTCAGCTACCAGAATTTTGATTTAAACATTATTGAAGAAAATAAAAATAAAAATAAACATTATGGAAGGTGCTCAATCAATTATGCGGAATAAGTGAGAAGACGGATGGAGAAGCCAGACGCCAAGTAATCACCCCTTTCTTTCAGTGACCATTAAAGTGCTATTTGTCCCAAAGTCTTCTGGCTACCAAGCGAAGATACACAAGCATGGAGCTTCCAAACTATATTCCTCTAGAATATTGATGACGTTTCCATTGCTAACACTGAATAATAGAGAGTTTCTCCAAATACATACAGAAAATGTATTCAGTACATGGAATTTTGTCAGTTTCAGGTTTTCACTCAGAAAGTTAAAAAAACTCTGGCACCTGCTACTGTTTTGTCAGCAAGTGCAGTGGATGAAACAGTAATTGAGCAAGTAAGCAACTACTGCAGCAAAAACTCCAAACTGCTAGTTTGCTTAGTTCAACAATTTCCTCCTTTCCCCATGCTCGTTTTGTTCACTGGGACTGCAGATTGCACACTTAATACAAATCCTATTTTCTGCTACTGAAGTTGTTCTTAGTTCATATAACAGAATCCACCGATTTGATATGGTATAGAATGGACACACCATTTTTGGCTACCTGAACATTTTCGAGAACTGTAGTTCTAAGCATCTACTGCCGCGCTACCCTCCCATTATGGGCTGAACTGCGTCCTCTCGAAATTCACACGTCGAAGCCCTTACCTCCACCTCCAATACCTCAGAATGTGATTATATTTGGAAGCAAGGCCTTTAAAGAGATGCTTTAGATAAGATGAGGCCATTAGGGTGGGCCCAACCTAGAGACAACCTCTGGTGTCCTCAGAAGAGGAAATGTGGACACACAGAGACACACCAGGGGCACGCACGCATGCACAGGGAACAGACGATGTGAGGTCACATAAGGGGGCAGCCATCTGCAAAGCAGGGAGAGGCCTCTGGAGAAACCAAACCTGCTAGCATCGTGAACTACTAGCCTCCAGAACTGTGGGAGAATAAATATCCGTTGTTTGGGCCTCCCAGTCTGCTCTCTTGTTATGACAACCCTAACTACCGAATGCACCTTCCTTTTGGGCCTCCCAGCCTCCGTCAGAGCTTGCAGACCTGCACATGGAACCTGAACTGGAGCCTCTGGCTGCCAACCTTCTTCCCACTCGGTTTGTTCTCCCACCCTGGGGGAATGGTGGGCTCTGCGGCATGCATGGATGGCCTCCATGAGCCAACAGATTCTCCGCACGCAGTTCCCACTAGAAACTCATCCCGTTATGGTACGCATTGTGCTCCTTCCCACGCTCTTTTATGGCACAGATACCAACAGGAGGAGAGACCTTTAAATACCATTCACCTGACTGAGTTACACGGAGGGGAGGGGCTGGCGACGCAGTCAGTGGGTATCAGGCCCCTCTGCAAGGGGAAACACCAAGAGGAAGTGGCAGGGGCTCAGGGACCTCAAAATTGTCTCTGTGCCGGCCCTGGGCCCCTGCCAGAGACAGATTGTGAAAAAGACTCTCTGGGTGGTTAAGCCCTTGTGGGTGGAAGGCTCCTGCCTCACCCCGCAAGACACCCCCCGACCCCTCTACACACACACTGTTCCCTCCCTGATGCCCAGCAGCGGTGGGTGGGTGCACAGCTGCTCCGAATTAGAGCTGGGGCCCTGCTGTGTGACACAGGCCAGACGGGAATGCGGGTGTCCCACCCGCTCCCGCTCTAGGAGGCCCTGGGAGGGTGTGTGAGACAGTTGGCAGGCAGTGGCTTTCCCTCAGGGAGGCCACGTGGCATCTCCCTCTGCAGCCCATAAGATGGAGAAGCAGGGACAGACCTGGGGCTAGATGTAGAAGGTAGAATGAACAGCACTTTTTGGCTGTGGGTGGCTAACGGGTGGGGGTGGAGACAGGGAGGAGCCAGGATCCCTCTAGGACCACTCAAGTTCTGGCATAAATGGCTGGATCGACCAAGAGGTCATTCTCGGGCCTCGGGGACTCTGGGAGGAGTAAGTTTGAAGATAATTATAGCTTTTATGATGGCAATTATCAGGTTATAGTATCTCTTCTTACGTGTTTCTTTCTCCAACCGGACTGTACGCTCCTTGAGGGCAGAGGAGACTGTAGGAACTCCTACAGCCTGCAGGCGCAGGTTTGGGGCAGTCATTCAGCACTCGCGTAGCAAATACTAATTGAGGGGCCACCAAGCCTGCAGGACTGGCTCAAGGGCTCCATCAGCTCTAGAACTGCAGGGACCGGACACACACATGTATGGTCTCTTGGATAAATATTTTAGAGGAAGGTGACTATATTTTCTTTTTTTCTATATTCTTGATGCTCTGGAATCTGGGTCCTCAATGACTCTCAGTCTGGCAGATTCTTAAGAGACAATAGTCTCATTGCCTGAGAGTACACCTTTCCTATGCAAACCGACCAGTCCAGAACCCATATTGCCAACGACCTCCTTTACCAAGCCATCACATGTTGACCACTGCCCTAAATCACCCCAGAGCCTAATGGCTCCAATTGTGTCAGACAACCTGGGGCAGTTCTTACGCGTTGGAGCCCACTGAAATCATTCAAAGGAGCTAATCCTAAGCCTGTTTACCCCGCCTCACCCATTCCTTCCTGGTAAACCACAATAAAGGCTCTTACCTACATTTTCCCTTCACTCTCTGCCTCCTGACTAACTCTGGTGCCCTGTGACCCTGTTGGCATGGCATGCCTCCTTGCTTCCTGGGACCTGTGTATGTGAACTTCCATCACGATGGTCATTTCTGTGTCTGTGTGTCTTACCATACATGACTAGAATAAATCCTGGGTACATTTGAAAACAGATGGTGAAACACAGAGAAGCACTCGGTCACTGTAAATTAACAATTGGTTCCTTCCAGGCAGTACAAAGTACATCCTCTTCAAAAGAGAGAAAAGAGGTGTTAATTCTATCATTATGTTTGGGATTTTTTTTAAGATTTATATTTATTTATTCATGAGAGACCCAGAGAAAAAGAGGCAGAGACACAGGCAGAGGGAGAAGCAGGCTCCTGGCAGGGAGCCTGATGTGGGACTCGATCCTGGACCCCAGGATCACACCCTGAGCTGAAGGCAGATGCTCAACTGCTGAGCCACCCAGGCATCCCAGTTCTATCATTATGTTACAATTGAATGGAAGTGATAGAAAAAGCTAGTTTGGGGAGAAGCTGGGACACATCCATAAACAGGCAGTCCCCAATCTAATGTGAATTCATGAGATTGGGGCAAGAATAGAGAGCAAGGAAAAAGCAGAATGGCCCTCACCATACTCCCTGCAGAGCCTTGCACAAGCTGGGAGAACATGGAATGATCCAGTTAACACCTGCTGCATCAAAGCGAAGAATCTTCCTTTCCAGGAAGGACTTGATTAAAGCCATGCAAACCATCAACACAAGTAGATGAAGGAAGCACTCTTTTTATGAGGTGGCATAAGAAGCTCCCATTAATCATGAAAGATGACATGAGATCATGGGTACATAAAGCACATGGCACAACATCTGGTATCAAGTGAACACTCAAAAAATTATAGTTGTTATTGCTGTTCTCAGCAATAGGCAGAATGGATTCTTTACATGGCCTTTCTAGTAAACAACATTTAGATGACCAAGTATCAAAAAGTCAATACAATGAAACTCATTCAACTGTATGTCTGGGCTGCACATAAAATTTCATCTTCATCGTCCTTTATTGTTTTTCATGATTCTGAATACACTTTAAGATTTCACCCAGTTGGGGATCCCTGGGTGGCTCAGCGGTTTGGTGCCTGCCTCTGGCCCAGGGCGCCATCCTGGAGTCCCAGGATCGAGTCCGGCGTCGGGTTCCTGGCATGGAGCCTGCTTTTCCCTCTGCCTATGTCTCTGCCTCTCTCTCTCTCTATCACAAAGAAATAAATAAATATTTAAAAAAAAGATTTCACCCAGTTTCTGATATGAGTACTATTAATTGCCTCTGTATTTTATTTTAGATTTTATTTATTTATTCATAGAGACACAGAAAGAGAGAGGGGCAGAGGCACAGGCAGAGGGAGAAGCAGGCTCCATGCAGGGAGCCCGATGCGGGACTCGATCCAGGGTCCCCAGGATCACACCCCGGGCTGCAGGCGGCGCTAAACCGCTGCACCACCGGGGCTGCCCTGCCTCTGTATTTTAATGATCATAAGAAACGTCCTGATATATTTGGTTCCTGGATATACACATAGTGACGCAGTGGGGATGCTAAGAAACCACATGGCTGGACCAGGAAGAAGCATGACTTAACCACGGGCATCTGCAGAGCAAGGGCCCTTCCCAGGGACGTCAGCTGTGTGTGTTTATCTCCCGGAGGAACCAGTTTAATCTTGAAGAAATGCTCTAAAGTCCTTTCTGCTAGAGACCTAAGAGGAACAGACAAGAAACGGGCATCTAAGAGCCTGGTTCCAAATTAGATATGACTTTTCCTTCACCCCACGCACCCTGGATCAAGCCAGGCTCTACAGAGTTAAATATTTTATTTATTATGTATAAAGTATCATAAATTATGATGTCTGTTTCTTTACATGTTTCTCCATGAGTTTTATATGCCCAGACAACACACAAAGGAAGTCTGTCAAATCCATTTTATCCGTCTTGAGTCCCAGATATGGGAGCATAAGCACCTGATAAACACTAAGCCTCCAGGGACATAAAGGGACGCCCTCTCCCTGGGACGTGTGAGGTAGAAAAACAAGGATGCTTCATTACTGCTCCCATCCCAAGACCTCCAAAAGCTTCTCTTGCCTCCCTCGTCACAGGGTTTCCCTCCCTGGAGTCTTTAAATATCCCCGATCCACCTACCAGAATATTGACTTAATCATTTCTGACTGGTAATTCAAACAACAGGCAACAACGTGAACCACAAGAGCCTGGACACATGTGGCACCCAGGACAAGTCATCAGGAGTCACCTGTGCTGCAGCAAAGGCACCCAACAACCTAAGGCAGAGCCAGCACCTGGGGCTACCTGACCAACCGAAGCTTCGGCCCTGGCTGCCCATCCTTGTTTCCCATCCAGGCAAACACTCCTGGCAACACCCACTGAGCTGAGCCTGTGGGTATTAACCCATTTCTACCCTCAATGCCTATTCACAGGGAAATGTAGAGTCAATATCCTCAAATCCTCTTCTGATGCCCATCGTAAGTCACTGCCTTCAGAAGAAACACCAACTTACCGGAAAATGGAAGAAGAATACCAAGGCATATAAGAACCTAATTATCTAAGAGCCTAACCAGGAATAATTAATATGCAGATGAAAAGACAACGTTAATGCATGGCAGTATCTATTTTTTTTTTTTTTTTTTTTTTTTGCATGGCAGTATCTAATGTGGAAACTCACTCGGCCTAAGTTTATAGAACTCTAGAAACTAGGATGGCCCAGGAAATCCTGGAGGAGGAAGCAGACCTTGAAGACCAGGCAAGTTGCAGACAACCACTGAAATGGAAATGCGCCCTGCAAATGGGGGCATGTGGGAAAGTACATGGCAAATTTAGAGACTAATCAATACTCCTGCCTCCCTCTGGTAAAAGCGTGACACGGTCAGATCCAGGTAGAGAATAAATCTAAACAGCACAAGTGATGTCACTCGTCCATTCCGTAGCCAAAACAGACATGACCAGTACATCACAGAGATGCGCCTTGCTGTGGTCTCAGAATCCTTCTCCATACTGTGCTCCAGGAAGCCACTAATAGTCAGAGTTAGCACTTAATAATAAAAATCATTTTGTTCTCCTTCAGGGAGAACGTGGTAAACTCGGTCCAGGCAAGGAATTCTGGGGCTGGACATGTCCAGATCACGGAGTCAGGATGTTTTCCTGGATATTTAGAAGCAAAGAGGGTTCATATTGGTTACACGTTACACCCAGAGCCAGAAGGGGGTTTGATCGTGAGGGGTAAATAGGCTGACACTCTTGGAACCATCTGGGCACCATCACCTGTGGTGTGACCCCATGCTCCACATCTTTCCAAATTCTGCCAAAGGGCCCTCGTAGTAGCTTATCCCCAAAGACGGTCACCTTTAATTCCTTCTTTTCCTGTGCACACACGCCACTTCCCTATGGGGAGGCAAAGTTTATTCCTCCATCCCTTTAAACCTAAGCTGCTCGGTCAACAGAAAGTGGCAGAAATGACACTGTGGCAGTTCTGATCTTAGCCTTTAAGAGGATTAGCAGTTTCCGCTTCCTCTCTTGGAAGCCTGGAGCCATCATGTAAGAAATCTGGTGACCCTGCTAAAGAGACCACCTAGAGGCCAGATGGAGAGGGTTAGCAGGCAGCCCTGGGATTCTGAGAGAAAGAGGGCCAGCAGTCCCAGTGGGCCAGCTGAACCCAGCCATCCAGCTCTTCCCTGCCATGGTCTCTGACAAGACAGTGAAGCTTTCCCGGACCCTCTTGACCAGACCAGCTTTGAACTAAATCCCTCTGCGGGATCCAAGTCAATGCCACATGGAGCAGAAAATTGCCTAGCCAAATTCTGCCCAGATTCCTGGACCAAGAATCATCAACAATAAAATGATTCTTCTCTTAAGCAGCTAAACGTGGAGTGGACTGTACTGTGGTAATAGATATTCAGGATTATCTGTGCATGAGCCCCACTCCACCAACAACTCTAAGCACTTCTCAGGGCTCTGGGTTCTGACACTGATCCCTGCAAGTTCCCTGGGTCTTATCCTGTCCTAGACTGATCAGGGACCTGCATTCTGGATCAAAATGCTACACTGCTGACCACCTACATCCTTGGCCTCAGCATGTCATCCACTTTTCTCCTCTAAGTCACTATATACAATTTCTGAAGGACCCAAGTTAATCACTGACTGGTTTGTGTGTGGCCTCTGCACCATCCTCTGAACCACTCTTGGTTTGAGGCACATGTACAAGCCAAGCACCGGCTTGTTTCACTTATAAGTTTCTCTCCAAGAGCCTAAGGAAAACTGCACCATAGGCAAGAGCAAAAAGACCCTCTCTTCTATTTTTCACTCTCCTCCCATCCCCCAACACATATACAGTACCTCTAGTTACAGGACATTTTCTGGTTTAATGCTGTACGTGTGTACCCTTGCCCTTTAATTATGTCAGATTGCATTTTTTGGTGCAAAGCCACAAGGGTTGAACCTTGCTAGTTTTTGTTTTAGCAAAAAGGGTAAATCCAGATCCCTCTACCAATATCCATGTGTCCATGGATCCATATCCCTCTACCAATGAGCATTCTGCATGGATCCTGGTGCCTGAAAACACCCTTTCCCGCCTTGATCCTAGCTTGAATACTAGGCTTGGTGGCATCCCACAGAGGCTCAGTAAGTCAGATGAACTCCTTGAATAATTTTTATTTTCACAAGGCATTGATGGAAATGGTTGCAACATGTACTTTCAATTACCATCAATAATGCCCTATGGGCCAGACACTCTTCTATGTGCTTTACAAATGGGTTATCTCTTTCAATCCCCACAACAATCTGATGAGGTAGGCTCTACTATCTCTGTTCCTTATAGATGAGGAGGCTGGGACTCAAAGAGGTTTAAAAACAAACTCACGGTGACCAGCAAGTAAGTTGTAGGGCTGAAATTTGGACAGAAGTCTGGCCAACACCAAAATCCATGTCCTGAGCCATCATACTGCATTGATTCATGTAAACTTATCTCCATATGGTTCATTAACATAATTCATGTCAAACATATAAAAAATCTCAGAGTGGTACAGAGATTATAGAAATACAGTCCAGCAACCAAAGGGCAGTTCAAATAGCTCGTGTTCTTTTTGTTGAGATATAAAATGATATATAACATTGTATTAGTTTCAACATAATGATTTGATTATTTGTATATGTTGAGAAATAGGATTCATGTTTTTCTCATGCATTTTTTAAACATCATGGAGGAAGTTCATGGACCATAGCTATGTTTCCTAAAATCTCCCTTTTATCTTTAAACCATTTCCTAGGGGATGCCTGGGTGGCTCAGTGGTTGAGCATCTGCCTTCAGCCCAGGGTGTGATCCTGGAGACCTGGGATCGAGTTCCACGTCGGGCTCCCTGCATGGAGCCTGCTTCTCCCTCTGCCTGTGTCTCTGCCTCTCTCTCTGTGTGTCTCCCATGAATAAATAAATAAAATCTTTAAAAAATAAAAATAAATAAACCATTTCCTAGGATGCCTTGGTGGCTCAGTGGTTGAGCGTCTGCCTTTGGCTCAGGGTATGATCCCAGGGTCCTGGGATCGAGTCCCATGTCAGACTCCCTGCATGGAGCCTGCTTCTCCCTCTGCCTGTGTCTCTGCCTCTCTCTCTCTCTCTCTGTGTCTAATAAATAAATAAAATCTTTAAAAAAATAAATAAATAAACCATTTCCTTCACAAACCAAACCTACTGCACTTCCCTCTTCATGATCTGCCCCAAGTCTCCTTCCCCAGATACAAAGTGAAATCAAGGACAGTAGCTATTTCCTTGTGTATACTACACTCTCCCAAAATGGTTCATTTTCAGCTAGTTTTTAAGGAAACGTTTTGATGTGACTTTATGGATTTGGAAAAGATTTTGGAGGAGCTCAAACATGTTTGCCACTCATGCAAGGTGTGGTGCCCTGCCCTGGACTTGCATCTCCTGAAGAGAAAAACCTATTGATGACTAAACAGTCTGGCCTTAACCCCTATAAAGGCCTAAAAGAACTATTCAGTCAAGGCAGTGTCCTCCTCAAAGGGTTGGCCAGGGACAGAAACTTCCTAGGCCAAAATCCTCCTGGGTAGGGAGGGCAGATGGGATTAAGTTTGGAAACACAGTCCATTAATCATTTCTGTTCTGTCATATCTACGTTCTGGGCTTGTGTATCTTATTGATTGATTGATTTTCCAAGTACAGACTCTATAGTGAGAATCCTGTAAAAAGCTCAGGAGTATATTTTGTACACTGGCTTCCTTAAGAGGGACAACAAAAATGTCTCAGGGGAAAAAAGAACTGTCATCCATTTAATAAAAGTGCAAGCCAAGAAGTGGTTTTCCATTGAAAGACATCTTTCCAGGAGCTAACTACTTTCTTTAAAATCACTAAATACTTTCTTTAAAAGCAAAAGAGTTGGTACAGTACATGAAAGTTGTGTGTGAAGAGAATAAATCCTAAGAGTTTGCATCACAAGGAAAAAAACTTTTTTTAAATTTTTCTTCTTTTCTTAACCTATATGAGATGATGGATGTGAACTAAACTTATTGTAGTAATCATTTCACAGTATATGTAAATCAAATCATTATGCTGTACATCTTAAACTTACACAGTGCTGTAGGTCAATTGTATCTTAAATAAGAAAAGAAACAATGGGGGGAAGGCAAAAGACTTAGTTAAATTTTTCTCTTACAACTGCCTAACAGCTCATGATTTTAGAATATGGAATTGAATTAGTACACTTATTCCCAAGGCTTCTTGGAAAACATCATGAAATCCTAATTATTTTATCATCATAATCATATAAAAATAATTGGTAAAAATTACCAATGCCATCAGATTCAAGTTTAAAAAATGAAGGTTAGAAGAAGACCCACACTGAGGTCTTCACTTAATGTTTATCAAAGAAGCATGAGGTTAGGTGTGAGGTGTAGGCAACCCCAAATGACCCTGGCCTGAAGCCAAAGTGAAAGCCCAGACTCAGGCCCACCATATTGCACAATTCTGCACTTTTGCAGAATGGATCAGTGCACACACCCTGCCCATGGCAGCACAACTTTACAAATAATGATTTTCAGAGATAACATTTCCTCTTATGACAAAACAGAAGCATCATTTTTGCCTTAAAAATAGATTTGGGGGTACAGAAGTTAGTTGAGAAAGGATAAACAAAATCCAAGCCCAGAAGAGCCAAAGAAAAACACATGTCCAGGCTCCTGCCACGTGGCCTCTACCCAGTTTCCCATGGGCCATTTACGGTTGGGACCAAATGCTATAAGTAAGGGGTTTGCAGTGACTACTGCTGTCCCCCTACTAGCTACCCATGATATGCAATTTTCATTTATAATTGTGGATGAGTTATATCTGTGCTTGGAGAGGGGCAGGGAGGGGCCATGGGGGGCCAAGGGACTTAGATAAATAGGTTGCTAACAATATAGTGAAAAATGCCAGACCAAAATTGAAGATTGAACCCAGCTGGTTCAAACTATGAACAAGCCCTTCCCACCACCCGCAGCCTGGTATTGTTTCATCCTTCTGAGAATGAGGGCTGCTGCGGGCCACTGTTACCACCACGGTGGGTGTGTGAGACAGCCCTCAGATATTCAGGGGCAGACTGAGGATGCTTCAACTCTCTTCTAAAAATGAAAAACTCTGTGATGTTGTAGGTTTCTGGGACCTAAAGTTAAAATTTACTTTTGCAGTATTCATGTTTTCCAGGTTCACCTTTCTCTGGAAGGTGTATTGGTCTCCTAGGGCTGCCCTAATAAAATATGAGACTTGGTGGCTTAAACAACAGAAATTTGTTTCCTTACTGTTCTGGAGGCTGAAAGTCAAAGATCAAGGAAGACACCTGGAGGGTAGACACCTCCCTTCTCACCATAGCCTCACATGCCTTTTTCTCTGTATACTCTCTGGGAGAAAGAGAGCTCTCTGGTGTCCCTTCCTCTTCTTATACGGACACTAGTCCTCATCAGATTAGGGTTCCACCCTTATTACTTCATTTAATCTTGATTATCTCCTTAAAGACCCTATCTCCAAATACAGTCACACTAGGCAATGAGGGCTTCAATATATGAAGTTTGGGGTTGGGGACACACTTCGGACCCTAACAGAGGACTAACATTTCCTTCTAGACAGAAACGATGGGATTATTTTGCTTTTATTTTTTAGTTTTTAATATTTTATCTTGAAGTAATCTCTACACCCAAAATGGGGCTCAAACTCACAACCCTGAGATCAAGAGCTGCATGCTCCACTGACTGAGCCTGTCAGGCACCCTGGGATTACATTGCTTTTAAATAAATCTGCCTCCTGCCCATGCTCTCTCTTACAGCTTTCTACTTACCATGCGCTTTGCCCGAGTTAGGAGACTCCTCTTCACTCACCCCATGTCTACCTGCCAATATGCTTCTCTGCTCCTCTCACCAGCCACACCTTCGAACTGCCCCCCACGGCAGTCTTCCTCCTTGAAACAGATCCCCTACTCTTCCCAGACATAATCTGGTTAAATCCCATCCCCATTGCCTTTAAAACCTGTTACTTATTTATAAATTAATGTTATTTCTGAACAGGTTACCCTATGTGCTTTGTCTACAAAAAGCTTAGTCAAAACTGCATCTGACTAGTGAGGACCATATAGCAAAGATCTTGGTCAACCCTTTCATTCATTCATTCATTCATTCATTCGTTCATTCAACAAGTATTTATTGAACACCTACTATATACAGTCATTAATTCAGCTGTGAACCAAAGGACCTCCCTTCATAGAACTTACAATCTTTTTGTCCATATTTTCACTTTGCCCTGATTTCATCTGTTTTTGAAATATTTATTGTTCTGTTCTATTTCAATCACATTGTATTTCCAAATATTTCTAATCTTACTATACAAATCTATAATCTTATCGTATGGTATATTTTTTGCAAGGGTTCAATTGCTTTTAACGATAAATAAGTAGAAGAGCCTCTGGTTGGCTCAGTTAAGTGTCCACTCTTGGTTTTGACTCAGGTCATGATCTCATGGGTTGTGAAATTGAACCCCTGGACAGGCTTGGCACTCAGTGGGGAGTCTGCTTCAAGATTCTCTTCCTCTGCCTTTCCCCCTGACTCGCACATGTGTGTGTATGCTCACTCTCAAATAAATAAATACAAATCTTTTTTAAAAAACAATAAACAAGCAGGGTCATTGTAAGAATAAATTAGATGATATATATAACATCCTAAGCATGTTGTAAGCACGATTGTGAGGCTCAATAAAAAGCACCTTTCTAACTTTTAAAATCCCAGATATTCTGGGGCACCTGGGGGGCTCAGTCAGTTAAGCATCAGACTTTGGCTCAGGTCATGATCTCAGGGTCCTGGGTTCCAGCTCCAGGTTGAACAACCTGTTCAGCAGGGAGCCTGCTTCTCCCTCTCCCTCTGCCACTCTCCCTGCTTGTGCTTACTCTCTTTCTCTAATAAATAAACAAATAATTTTTTTTGAAATCCTAGCTAGATATTCTTAAAGACCAGCCTCAAATCCCCTCTCTCCAGAAGTCTTTAATGGTGCCAGAAAATGCAAGGATTTTCTCTTCTTTTACTGTCTTCCCTTAGTACATATTCACCCATTGTATAGTTTGACACAGTGTTATATTCTCTAATTCTTTCCTGTGTATTAATCAGGCTTCCCTTGGAATAGATTATAAATTCTTTAATGTATATGCTTAACCCCCACAATACAATCTAGGTTCACATAAGAGATGAAGTAGTGTGTGAACATGCTTATTCCTCTTCTCACTATTTTATTTTTCAAATCTGGCCCTCTTTACAAAACAATACATAGTTCCTTAATTGGGGTGAAGGCAGTTCTTCTGCATTTAAAAGATAATTCGATTTACATCGCTAGAGCACATCCATCATTTAACATGGGGAAAAAAAGCAATGATATTTTCAAACAAAAGGAACATTTCATATAATTAAGAGTAAAGGACAAGAATATTATAGTGTTTTCTATAATAGAAAAAATCTGCAGTCAAAATATTTGAGAAAAAGAGCACTGGTTAAATCAATTGTGGTGCATCCACTGGATGGAGTATTTTGGATTCGTTAAAAAACATTTGAAGGCACTATAATGAAATAAGAGCAAGTACACAATGTGCTATTAGGTGGAAGGGAGCAGTATTCAACACTGCAGAGTATGCATTCAATTTTGTAAATATTTCAGTTACATACCTATAAACACAGATAAAAAGAGTGAACAGAAATGTCTTAGAAAAGTGTCTGTGGGTGGTGTAATTATTGATGAAAATTTACTTCACTTTTATACAGCTATTACTTATACGATTAGAAAAAAGAACACACGTGGTTTTGAAATCTAAAGTTAAAGAAGGATTTCTAAGTATCCCTCCAGGGGCAGGCGCTGCACTGGGGAATGTGAGGACTCCAGTTACCCTGGGCGAGGGGTCAGGGCCTGGCCCCTGGTCCTAGCATTCAGAAAGTATAGCTTTAAATAATAAGGTTGTATTTCTTTCAAAATACCGTATAATTAAGGCTTTCCACAAGATCCAATGGATGCTTTTCACAAATAAGACAAAGCTTCTCTAGAATAAACACGGGTACTTTGTCCTTCCATTCAGAAAGAATGAAGCCCTTTGCTATCCCATGTATGGGGCGGGGGGCAGGGAGGAGTGTGGCGCTGAGAAGACCAGCTGGTGGCCGGTGGCCATTTCCAAAAGAGAACAGGGAGAGGCACTTATCTGAAATAAACCCAACAGAGGGCATGGGCCATCCTCCCTCAGTCCCTCTCCCCTGTCCCAACAGACTAAGAAGAGAATTCATAGCTAGTGCTCATTCCTCCAGCCAATATCCCTGTTGGTATTTTTAACAAGCCATAAAACTTGCAATTCTATTAAAAACACATGTCTCTTGTTTCAAAGCATGGTTAGCAACAGCCACTGATATTCAGTAAACACGCCATCAACCAGCGGAACATGCTCATTTAACTCCAAGTCTCAAATTCTGAGTATTATATTTTTACAAAGAAATATAGGCTCTTCCGGCTGGAATAAATTTTGAGATAATCTCTTGGGTCTCCTCTCTGGCTTCTTGAAAAGACTCTTCAATCTGCTTGAAAACAGTAACTATCCCACTTTTACCATTTCTCAAAGACGGAAGTTCAGTAGGGCAGAATTTTAAAAAGTGGGAGATGGGGAGAAAAGAGAAGGCAAACCAACTACAGGGCAAGCAAAGTGGAATCTGAGCCCTGGGAGGTGGTCAGCCCCTAGATCTGTATCGTCAGCCAACCTGTGCCAACGAAGAGTTTCTACTGGAGTAAGGGTTTTGCTTAAACATTGCACGGGCTGAGAGTGTCCTCTCAAAATTCAGATGTTGAAGCCCTAACCCCCAGCATGATGGAGGCATTTGCAGTATTTACAGGTGGGGCCTTTTGAGAGGTAATTAAGGTTAGATGAGGTCATGGGGGTAGGGCCCTCATGATGCAATTCATGCCCTGGTAAAAAAGAGAGACACCAGCCTTCTTCCCCCAACCCCGCCACCCCATGTGAGGACATAAGGAGAAGCCAGCCGTCTGCCAAGTAGGAAGAGGGCCCTTCCCAGACGCTGAATCTGCTGGCACCTGCTCTTAGACTTTCCAGCTTCGAGAACAGAGAGAAATAAATACAGTAGAAGCCACCTAGCCTATGCTATTTTGCTACAGCAACCTGGGCCAACTAAGACATTATTCAAATAAGGAAGATTTGATTTTGCTGAACTCTGAGGGACATTCATCGCTAAAGAACTTAGGCTCTGCCATTAGACACAAGGCTTTAAATCAAGCTCCACTTCGCCACTCAAGCTACAGTAGCTTCACAGGTCTAAGACTTCGTTTTCCCATTGGCACAATAGGGGTGACAAGGACGCCTCCTTCATGGGATTGCTTGACAATTAATAGGACACAAAAAAAGGCCACTAACAGAGGGCATGGCATGGGAGATGCGCTCCGTGATTCCTCTCCCCCTCTCCCCACAATAATCCTGCACCAGAAAGTCAATATGAAGAAGGTATAAGCCAAGGTTGGGTGGGGTGAGACAGATAATCAGCCAGCAAACAACTGTGAATTGACTGTGTGTCTGTGAGCTGGAGTTTTTGTGGCACACAGGCCACACGGCTGCTTAGAAGCCAGTTCCATACACACAAATTACCAGGCATTTAAATGCTTCCCCTCAAATCCTGATGCTTGGGGCGGGGAGAAAAGACGGGAGGGAACCTCCAGATCAGATATTTTAGACTACAGGAAAGGAAACAGAAAGCTTTATTTATCTGGGCTCCCCAGCTTGCTAATTAACTTACGGACTGGAAACTATTCTCGTGTGTCAGCGCCTGCACATCTTCTGGTTATTAGAAAAACATCTGCTCATTATCCCCATGGTTTCCAAATGTGCGAGAGGACCAGAGTTATGTTCCCAGATGCAAATGTAGGACATCAAAGCTGCCTCAGGCATTGGTGGTCCTCACAGAGTTAGGGCTTCAGGGAGATTAGAACAGGTATTGGTTTTTCTAAATGAAATAGAAGGAAAGCTTTCATCTTTGAGGCCTCAGAAGTGATTGCGAGCAGAAAGACACCTGTGTATATACTAGAGGTCTGCTGTTTAATTGGTCAAGAAGAGGCATTTATCCTCACTCTGCCTCTTTTCCATATATAACTCAGGCTTTGGTCACTGGACAAATATTTACACGGGATCTACCGTGCACTCGGTACTGGGTCTGTACAACACCGGCACAACTCCAGAAGGACTGGAGCCGGTGACCCTGTAGCCCACCCTGGGGGATAGTAGCCCAACTTGAGAGCATGCATAGCTCCTAACACTGTAGGAAGATTCTCTTCGTTTTCCCCAGTGAACCGACAGCAACCAACCCTCTAGGCCTACCCAGTTCTAAAGGGTTTCCCACGATGTGGGACCTTCAATGCTGGGGTGTGGCACAGTCCTGGCAAACTAGGATGAGTTGGTCAGCTTGCTCATGTCCCTCTTCTTTCCCTTCTCCCCCCTGGCAGCACAATGGCTTCACCCTTCCCTCGCTGGGAGACTAATCACAGCTTGAAAATTCAGGTTGGGGTCTCAGTTTCCTTATCTGTACAATGGAAAGAATATAAAACTCCCCTTCCCGGGGATGTTGGGGAAGTTAGCAGGGCCTTACAAGGAATGCAGCCACCCTGGCTTAGATAAAGTACACAGAGTAATGAGATAAATAAAGGACTGACAGCTGGAGGCTGAGGGTGGGGGTAAAAGGGAGCAGGAACCTAGGAAAGGAGCAGAGGAGGGGGATCAAAGGAAGGTCCTCATATCCTTCATTTCCGACCACTGGAAACCATCTGTTTAACTCGTGGGCATCTCGAGCTCATCCTCCTCTGGCTCCCAGCCCTTTCCTTTCCAAACTTGGCCCCCACCTCTACTGCTGTTCCTATCTCCTGAAAGTCTTCACCATCCACCCTGGCATGAAGCATGAAATTTGGCTTCATCTTTGCGTTCCCCCCTCCTTCTTGCCCCAGACCTCACTCATCGCCCCATTGTGTGAAGTCTTCCTTCCAGTCTCTCTCAAATTTACCACCCCCCTCCCACCCAGCCCAACCCACTAGCTCTGCGCTGTCATCTGGGCCAATCGCTTCCCTGCTGCAACAGACCCTTCTTTCCAGTCTGTCCCCAGCCAGCCAGACTCCTCTCAGAAGCCAAACTGGTCTTTCTAAAGCACAGGGTTGATACTTAAAACCTGTCCATAGATTTCCAAGTTTTGGGGATTACCCTCAGAATGGTTAGTGGATCACCCACCCTCCTTTCTAATCTGGAACTTCTGAGCCTCCCAAATGGTGTCCTTCACCCCTTATTCTATACTCTCAATTAGCCATCATGAGTCATGTGTAGTTTCCTGGACACTTTGTGCTGTTTCACACCTCAATGTTTTCAAAATTCAGCTAAAAAAATAGCTTCTTTGGGAAGACATCCCTAACCACCACTCCTACCTTCCTAAGATCACTTGGTATTTAGAGCTTCTCTGTCCTACCTCAGCCCTCTCTACCATTGCTCTTACCACCGTGCAAGGTGCAGGGTATTGACTTGTCTTTCTTCCCCACCAGAACTCAAACCCGCCCACAGCAGGGACCCTATATTAGTTTATTTCCCATATCTAATGGCAGCTCAGTACTTGGAGCACACTAGGCACTTAAAACAGCTATTGAATGAGTAAATGAAAACCAGCAGCCTCATCCATACCACACAATACCGATACCCAATGAGGGTTGACATTCAGGAGTCAGATCTTCTCCACTAAGAGACTCCAAGCAAAGGTAAATCCCCTTCTGACTCTCCCACTCTTGGCAGAAACAATGGGGGGGAGGAAGAATGGGCTTGGGCTTTGGAGCCAGATGACCCAAGGCTGCCATCTGTCTCTGCAGGTAGTCATAGCGTAGTCTTGGGCCACCTGCTTAACCTCCTGGTGTTGTGTTCCTATTTCCTCATACTGGAGAGGAATAAGCCCCACCAACGTGTTATTATGAGGAGTAAATGAAATTATGTATGTAAAACTGTTAGTACTTGGCAGGCATTTAGAACTGGTCCTACCCAGCCCCCCTTCCTTTCACCAAAGCAGAGTCAGAGCCTAATAAAATCTGTGTTCCCAACACACAGAGGCAGCTCCTGCTGGTGAGACTCAATCTAAAGAAACAGAGAAAGAGGCAAAGATGCACTTCCTTGACTGTAATCCTGAAGGAGCTAGGTATGGCCCACAGCACCCCAACTAGGTTCAAATGTCTTCGGGCTCCTGACTCAGAACACAGGAATCTCAGGAGTCCCCACACCTGAGAGTCAGCTCCCAGGGACTTCATGCCCACATCCCCCTCCCCTTGTCACACATGTTCAATGCCAGAGGAATCGATCAGGAAACAGAACAGACAGTAGGCTTTTTCCCCAATTTCTCCACTTCGAAGATCACTGTTTTCTGCAAAGAGACACAAGAAAGTCTGAAAGAGAACAGGAGGAAATGCTAATGGTGGTTACCTCTGGGGCAAGATTCCAGGTGTTTCTTTTTTTAATCTTCTTAATCTTTTATTTTCTAACTCTACAGTGGATTAACTTCTCTTGTCTAAAAACATTTACAATGCCCGTGCCATCCTCAGTAAAGGACCAGTTTTGTGAGGTCCAGGCAAGTTATGCCCCTGTGAGCACATTTAAGTTGTAACATTCAGTTTTGTTCTGGAATCTCTGACAGAGGAGGTCCAGAACTCTGTGGCCTGGGGTCCAAGGATGCTATGATGACCCTGGAACCTTCCGACTATCAAGCAGAATCACTACAGCTTTTAAGAGGTGAGCTGAAGAAAGACCCCAGCACACGATGCAGCCTCATTCAGGTGTCTCTATGGTCAGTGCTCATGGGCAAGAGAAGCCCAGAGCTGGGGACAGATAAGAAGAGAGTGGTGGAGGCTAAGACACTTTGTAACACGGTTCTAGGGAAATTTACCCCTTGTTGAAAAAAAGCAATGAGAGAACCATTGGGATTTGCTACTTGTACAAGTTCTTCTTGGCTCAGTTAAGAAGAGTTGTGGGCAAACAAATAACAACAAATAACCAGACTCTTAAATACAGAGAAAAATTGATGACTGCCAGAGAGTAAGGGGGTGGGCAGATGGGCGAAATAGGTGAAAGGATTAAGAGGTACAAATTTCCAGTTATAAAATAAATAAGTCACAAAGATGAAAACTACAGCCTAGGAAATATATAGCCCATAATATTATAATAAGGTCGTACAGTGACAGATGGTGACCACACTTGCAGCAAGCATTGCGTAATGTATACAGTTGTGGGCCCACTACGTTGTACATCTGAAACTAATATAACGTTGTTGTCAACAATCCTTCAATTAAAAAAAAAAAGAAGAAGAAGAAGATGAGTGGAAGAAATGCTCACTAGTCCAGGCTTTGTTCATCCGTTTGTTTGCTCATTCATGGACTCACTCCCCCGTCACTCGCTGCGCCCCTCTAGGTAGCAGGCACCCTGTCTGTGGGGCAGGATGATTAACTAAGGCCATCTGCCCAGTATGCCCATCACCACCACCGCTCAAGAGGAAATCTTAAGGAACAAAAGCAATTGGGTGTTTGTTTTGCTGGGGGTGGGGGTGGGAGTGAGTGGGGGCATGGGAATGTGGAATGAAAAGAAGTAAAAGGACAGAGAAGATGGTTGATGGGAGAGAAGTGGAGAAGAGAAGCCAAAGATGTCTAAGGAGGACTCTGAAGACATCATGTTCCTCTATCTTCCCATGAAATCTGCAGTAAAATTTGCACCGTTCACCAAATGCTCTTGGAGTTGTCCTGGGCAAGGATGTCAGCTGAAAGCAGAGGGTGACTGCGGTGGGAAAGACACTGCAAAATCAGGCTCACCCTGGGTGACGTATACTTAGAAGGGAGCCACCAGGGCCTCAGGGCATTTAAGGGGCTTCGTTCAAGAAGCTTCAAAGAACTCAGCAATCAAGAATAATAAAACTGATGCGGCATCTCACAAAATCAAAATTAGTGCAAAAAATGCATGAACAAAACATCAAAATTCTGAATAAAGATAAGATCCATGGACAAGGGCAGCCCGGGTTGAGCGCCGCCTTCGGCCCAGGGCGTGATCCTGGAGACCCGGGATCGAGTCCCACGTCGGGCTCCCTGCATGGAGCCTGCCTCTCTCTCTGTGTCTCTCATGAATAAGTAGATAAAATCTTAAAAAAAAGAAAAAAGAAAAAAGAAAAAGAAAAAGAAAAAGAAAAAGAAAAGAAAAGAAAAGAAAAGAAAAGAAAAGAAAAGAAAAGAAAAGAAAAAGATCCATGGACAAGGCTAGCCAGTGTCAGATTCTGTCTTTTTTCCCCAAATGTTGGTATTTCATTCAAGATAGACATATATGTGTGTATTTGCATTAAGTCTGATTTAAAAAAAAAACATTACACTGAAATATCATTTGATTACTGCATTTTTTTAGTGCTCCTACATTTTGTGCCCAAGGTAAGAGCCTCACTCCCCCCACCCTCGCCCCTTCTGAGGGAGCACCCAGGCAGGAGGGGCCAGCTGGGCCAGCAGCCTCATGAGAATTCAGCACTCCAGGTGGATTCTGCAGAATAAATGGCATCTAACATATGCAAAAATAGAAAATACTAGAATACAGGCAATCTAGCCCCAGGGCACAGCCTGTGCAGCAGGCAGGAGGGCCTGGCGGGCTTTAGAAAAGGAGCACCAGCAGCGAGTAACCCGCAGTGATTGACCAGCCTGGTTTCCTCTCCCAGGTCTGGTGCCTCACAGGTAAAACAGCAGGTGGAACCAGGTGACCACTAAGTCAGCACTGAGGGAGCGGCTCCGACAAGCTGGGTAGTGCAGATTCGAAGCTACGAGAAAATGCAGAAGATAATCATCTGTGTCCTCTAAGAGCTCAGGTCAAGCCAGGTCACCCTATGTCATTTCTGCCCTTAACATTCTACAGACATTGTTTCTGTCTTCAGCATCTTAAGTGCTACCATCGTTACAAGAGCATTACTTCGGAGCGGCTCACATGGCATCATTCTCCTTAAAAACAATATTCAATCTGACGACGGCCATGTAGTAATGATCCGTTTCAAAAAGGCCTTTCCAGGGATCCCTGGGGGGCGCAGCGGTTTAGCGCCTGCCGTTGGCCCAGGGCGCGATCCTGGAGACCCGGGATCGAATCCCACGTCAGGTTCCCGGTGCATGGAACCTGCTTCTCCCTCTGCCTGTGTCTCTGCCTCTCTCTCTCTCTGTGTGTGTGTGACTATCAAAAATTAAAAAAAAAAAAAAAAAAAAAAAAAAAAAGGCGGTTCCCAGGCGAGATCCTGTTGGCTCCGCTTCTTAACCCGGCAGCAGGGTAGCGGCAGCTCACTCTTCTCGCACTTTCCAAGAGGAAGCTCAGGGCATTTAGAGGACCTCCTCAGCTTTGTGACCACAAGGGCAGAAGCGGTACTGGAATCCAGGTCTCCTGACTCCTGTCCCTTCGCTGATTTGTGTAGGGGGACGTGCCAGCAAAGTGGAGAGCATTTTCCCTTTAGTTCCATATAAACTTTGCTGAGAAGGCAGCTCCTGGCTTCGAGCAGATCGGGGGCAAACCCGAATGCACGCGGACCACTTGGGCCATTCTGAGCTCCCCACTGCGGGTGGCAAGACAATGGCCAGCCCCACAGCTTCATACAGAAGACGGAACAAGACAAAACACTTTTCCTACTCTTCCCGCCTGACCTACTGATTCTATCTCCCAGTGGGGCAACCAGAGAGCCTGGAAACCTCGGTCCGATCATTAACTGCACAGCAGGCCCCTGGCCCGCGCATCCCCTCAACCTAGGATTTCACTTCACACCGAAGTCCTTGCCAGATCCAAAGCTGCCTCAATCCTGAAGTTTAAAATAAATAAGCCACCAAACTCCAGCCAAGCAGGGCCCTAAGGAGAGCAGCATGCCCAGCTGGAAGGAGAGCCATCCATTTGGTGGTTCATCCTCCCTGGGCCTAGGCCACAAAAGCCCCTGTCACCAGCTCTCATACAGCATCGTGGCTTCTCTCTGCAGCAGGTGACAGGCTAGGTCCAGCCTGAGAAAGCATCATCACGTTGAGCCCTCACAGAAGTCCATGTCCCTCACTCCATGTCCCTTGTGAAGGAGGTAGGCAACCTGCCTGAAGAAGAGCTTGAGGCCTCAGTGTCCCAGCTGACCTGAGGGGGCCCAAGAGCCTGACAAACCTGGGGCAGAAGACCGCGAGGGGAACACACAAGACTGCCTGAGATAAAGTGAAGGGAAGGAAACTGAGTGAGGCTGGAGCCCCATCCCCTCTTTTGTGCCACCCATGACCACCCCCAACAAGCTCCTACACTTGCCCTTACTTCTTTACTGCTTTGTATCGTCACTGACATTGTCATTGTCATCACCACCACCACCACAGGTAGCATTTACGGAGCAGAGTAGGCTAGACAGTGGCCCCCCAATAGATATGTTCACATCCTAATTCTGGGAACCTGGGAACATTATCTTATTTGGAAAAAACTGGGGTTCTTGTGATTAAGGATCTTGAGAGAAGGTGCTCAGCCTGGATTATCGTGCCCTTACAGCAGAGAGGCAGAGGAAAGTCAGAGATACACAGAGAAGCACGGAGAGAAGCAGGAGGCAATGTGGCCATGAAGGCTGAGGTACAAGTGATGTGGCCACAGCCCAGGAACATGTTCAAGAACAGAGGCAAGCTACCAGGGATCTCCCCCAAAGATACAGATGGAGTGATCCCAAGGGGCACCTGCACCCCAGTGTTCATAGCAGCGTGTCCACTACAGCCAGACCATGTTAAGAGTCCAGATGTCCATCGATGGACACATGAATGGATAAAGAAGGTGTGGCATACATACAATGGAATATTACTCAGCCATCAAAAAATGAAATCTTGCCATTTGCAGTGACATGGATGGAACAGGAGGGGGTATGATGCTGAGCAAAATAAGTCAATCAGAGAAAGACAACTATCATATGATTCACTTATTTGTGGAATATAAGAAACAAAACAGAGGAAATCAGAGGGTTGCTGGGGGGGGGGAGGATGGGGGATTGGGGTAACTGGGTGATGGATATTAGGAAGGGCACGTGATGTAATGAGCACTGGGTGTTACATAAGACTGATGAATCACTGAATGCTACCTCTGAAACTAATAATACACTATGTTAATTAATTGAATTTAAATTTAAAGAAAAAAAAGAAGAGCTGCAAGAAGCAAAGGAATATTCTCCCCCGAGGCCTTCCAAGGCAGTACAGCTCTGTCAAAGTCGAAAAATTTTCGATATCTGACCTCCAAAAATGGGAGAAAAAGAAATGTCTGTTGTTTTAAGTCACTCGGTCTGTGGTACCTTGTGAGGGCAGCCCCAGGAACCGAGGGCACTGAGCACCAGGCCACCACCGTCAGAGGCCGCCTTTACTGAGCACGTACCGAGCATCCACTAGCATATTCCAGGCACCAGGCAGTGTGAGGTGCTTTGCAAGGTTGCCAACAACTCTGTTACTTCCATTTAACAGATGAGCAAGCTGAAGCGTCATATTAAGAGACTTGCCAGGGCTGCTTGGGACCCCTGAAACACAGCCCCGTCCGGCTGCTCTTTCCAGCCGGAAGACCATAAGTGCTTTGCCAGTGTCTTCCTAGCAACAACCTCAGGAACTTGCACATAGGAGTTGAGCTCAGTTTTATCCCAATTGATATTTTTACCAGAGTTATCACCGAGGCTTGGCTCTTCCCAAAAGTCAGGGGATGACTAACTGTGGGGCCAGGAGACAACGTTTCAAATGACCTAAGTGGCATTGTGATGAGTTTGCCAGCATCTAAATAGCTCAGCTGGGCCTGTGGGAATTTCTTGTTCTCCTTCCTAAGGAAGGACTTTGAAGCCAAGACCCCACCACTAGATACCTCAAAACTGACTACTGGAGCAGAAAACAGCACAGTACTTTTGGAACAGAGACTGGAACAGATATTAAGGCAAACTGGACACACAAGGAGAACATCGTAACCTTCTAGAAGTCTCTCTGGCCCAGACTGCTGAGCACCAGAAAAGATTCCTGAACCTTCTCTAGGAACAGAGAGGAGACTCTCAGGTCAGGGTTAGCTCCACTCAGGAATCTAAGGATACAATCAACTTTGATAGGGCTTAGTAGAGCCTCATTCCCTCAAGTAGAGCAAATATGAAGTCAGCTTTGCAGGAGTATATTCACTCAATCATCATTGAGGAGAATAGAAAGGGAGGGAACCGAGGAAGTAATCACCACCATGGAGTGGTTCTCCTCAGCTTCCAGCAGTGAGAGGACAGCCTCCTAGTCCACCCCTCCGCGTCTCAGCATTCAGTGCTGCAGCTTGCTCTGTACATCCAGCACACACCCTGGTCACCTGGTAGGAAAAAGCGGGCCAGAGGCTCAGCGTCCAACCCCTTGGGTTTTACCACAAAGTGGTGGTCCGTGGGGTTGGGAGTAGCATGGAGAATAAGAGGTTCTGGCATGTTCTATGTTTAACTGGAAACTCTTTTTAGAGCATGGGATCTGGAGGTCAACTAATTCAGTGGCAGTCAATCCAATGAGAAAGGGGCCAGCCTTGCTCATCTCTTTAGTGCCTTCCCAGGGGACTTGCTCAGTATCACCAGGGCCTTTGAATACAAGGGCCCACAGTTCTTATTCGCAACTGCCAAATTCAAAGAGCTTTAACAACTGAGTTTGTTTTGTAAGGCATTTTGGCAGCGAAACTGCCTGATTTTCACGGTCTTGAGGCCCTTTAGAGTCTTTCTTCGTCTTACTCTGGTAATATTCCTATATTTTGCTCCCAAAGCATAAATTCATTTGATTATGAGGTGCTACTCCAGACCCCCCTGCACGTGGTATATAACATATTATGTGCATCAAGTCATCTTTCTAAAGATCCAAAAAAAGAGTTGCGTTCTGAAACACATCTGGCCCTGAGGATTCCAGTAAGGAATTGAGAAGTTGAGGTTGAACATGCTCCTATGTTGCTCTGCCAGACTTGATCCACACCTACTGGAAGTCTTTACTGATGAACCTGAATTTTCTGTGAGCTTTCTTGTCCTCAGAAATCTTTCTTGAAGCTCAGTGCCTTAGTTTGGACCTGCTGATGAACTTTCATGTGCATTTGCAAGTGTGAGTGTACGATTTTGTCCATTTTTATATCTCAAATGAATCACCAAATGAATTAAATTTCCTCTGGGATCTAATTACCTGCTTGGGTTTAGCCTCATGCACCAACTCTGCAGCCCTGCATATGTCAGGTGCACAAAAATCCTGAGTGTTTAGGCCCTCACCACACTGATCCCAGAGGCCTGCAACAGAGGCAAGCATGAGAAGAACAGGAGAGTCTAGAAATAATATGAGAATTCAATAAGGTGGCAGATTATAAAATTAATATATGAAAATTGTTAGTTTTAATACATAAGTTTGGAAAATACAGTGGAAACCAATACAAATCTTCCTCAACTTGCAATGGAATTACATCCCAATAAACCCATCATAAATTGAAACTATCAAGTCAAAAATGGATTTAATACACCTAACTTACATAACCCACAGCTTAGCTTAGCCTGTCTTTCTTTAATATTTTATTTATTTATTCATGAGAGACACAGAGAGAGAGAGGCAGAGACACAGGCAGAGGGAGAAGCAGGCTCCATGCAGGGAGCACGATGTGGGACTCGATCCCAGGGCTCCAGGATCATGCCCTGAGCCGAAGGCAGATGCTCAACCACTGATCCACCCAGGCGTCCCAGCTTAGCCTGTCTTAAACATGCTCAGAACACTTCCATTAGCCTACACATGGGCCAAATCATCTAACACAAAGCCTACTTTATATGAGTGTTGAATATCTCCTGTACTGAATACATGAATACTGTGCTGAAGGGAGAAAGCAGCATGGTTCTACGGGGACAGAATGGTTGTAAGTGTATGGGTTTTTACTCTCGTGATTGCATGGCTGACTAGGAGCTGCAGCTTCCCAGGGAACGGAGGACTGCACTGTGTATCATTAGCTTGGGAAAAGTTCAAAATCCAGAATTTGGAGTACAGTTTCTACTGAATATGTGTTGCTTTCGTACCCCCATAAAGTTGCAGAATCGTAAATCCAATCATCGTAATTTGAGGACTGTCTGTATCTCTGCTTTCAACAGAAACTGAAAAAGATTTTTAAAACTTTGATACAAAAAAAAAATAATAATAATAATAATAAAACTTTGATACAGGGCAGCCCTGGTGGCACAGCAGTTTAGCGCCGCCTGCAGCCCGGGGTGAGATCCTGGAGACCCGGGATCGAGTCCCGTGTAGGGCTCCCTGCGTGGAGCCCACTTCTCCCTCTGCCTGTGTCTCTGCCTCTCTCTCTCTCTCTGTGTCTCTATGAATAAATAAATAAATCTTTAAAAAAAAACTTTGATACATTGATATTCAATAAAAAATATGTATATTCAATAAGAAATACTGAATGATCAATGATCAATGAATATTCAATAAGAAATATATATATTTCTATATATCTATATATAGATATTCAATAAGAAATATGTCTAGCCTATTAGAAAGTAACTGTAAAACCATCAATAAAGAAATATTATTAAGCTTTTTGGTATAATTATAGATGGCATTATCGTTATTTTTTTTTAAAGATTTTTATTTATTTATTCATGAGAGACATATATATATAGAGAGAGAGGCAGAGACACAGGCAGAGGGAGAAGCAGGCTTCCTGCAGGGAGCCCGATATGGGACTCGATCCTGGGACTCCAGGATCATGTCCTGAGCCGAAGGCAGAGCTCAACCACTGAGCCACCCAGGTGTCCCTCGTTATGGTTTTTTTTAAAAAGTCTTTGGGGTGTCTAGCTGGCACAGTCAGTTGGGTGACCGACTTTTGATTTCAGCTCAAGTCATGATCTCGTGAAATGGAACCTGTGAAATGGAGCCCAGCATCAGGCTCCACACTGGGTAGGGGGAGCCTACTTAAGAGTCTCTCTCTCCCTCTCCCTCTGCCCCTCCCACTGTACTCTATCTTTAAAATAAAAAAATATTTTTTAAAGAGTCTTCATCTAAAAAAAAAAAAAAAAAGAGTCTTCATCTTTTAGAAATACATATTGAAACACCTAGGGATAGGATAATGATGTCAGGGATTTGTTTGAGAATCACATGGGGAGGGCTGGGTGTGGATAGGCAACTGTGGCCATGGGTTAAGAGTAGTAGAGGCTGTTAAATGGGTACAGGAAGGCTCATTTTACTGTTCTCACTACTTTTGTGTATACTCTAAATTCTGCATACTAAAAAGTTTTTTAAAAATCTACTGAGAGACTGGAAGAAATTTTTAAGTTAAAAGAAAGATCTAGCTTGCTTTTAAATTAAAAGGTGCGATTTTGTTTTCCTCCAAATTTACTACAAATTCAATGTGAACTTAATTAAAATACCAACAAGGAGTACTTTAGAAAGTTCCTCTGGAAAAATGAACATATAAAAGCTAGGCAAATTATGAGAATAGGGAGTGACTGGGTTTAGGGCAGAGAAAGCCTGGTCTTATAAGCACTAAAACTTAATTAAAGCAACTCAGTGATGAAGAACAAATAAGGCAATGACGCAAAATGAAATTCCAGAAATAGGTTTAGGTGCCTACTATGTGCCAAGCACTCTATTGAGGAAGCTGAATAATGGGCCCCCAATAGAACAGACAAAAACTCTAAACTTTAAATAAACAAATAAGAGAATTCATATACTGATAAATGCTGCAGAGAATAGAAAGCAAGACAATGAGATAAGAGTGGGCAGGGTGACGTTTGAGTTGAGACCTAAGAAACTAGTCAGGACAAAGACAGTCTAGGAGAGGCCCCGTTCAGGCAAAGAAGAAAGCAAAAGCAAAAACCCTGAAGTTTAAATGAACTTCATGTGTTCAAGAGAAAAAAGGCTGTGGATGACGGGAGGGAGTCCAGAAGATAAGCAGGGGCCAGATTATACAAACCTTGAAGGGGCTGGTAAGGAATCTGGATTTTAGTCTAATTGAGATGGAAAGCCAGTAGAGGGTTTTAGTCTGCAGATTCGATCCTATTAGCATTTTAAAAAAATCACTCTGGCTACTACATAGAGAGAGGACTCCATAAAGACAAGAATGGAGATGCAATTTTCAGTTTTCCCCAGCAATGGTCTACCCAAGGAGTCATACTGGTGAAAACTAGCTAGAAATGGTAGAAATGGTTACAAGTGGTCTGACTTGGGATATAATTTTGATCTAGTGCCAGTTTGTTGACAAGTTAGAAGTGAAGGAAGAGAAAAAGAAAGGAATCAAGGATGATGCCTGGTGTTTTGGACTGAGTCATTGGGTAGATAATGGTGCCATTAACCGAGAAAGACAAGATGAACTGGAGTAGGTTTGGCAGTGACGTTAGCAAATCAAGGACTTTACTATCATGATATCTATCATTTGAGATGCCTATCAGACATCCAAGGAGAGTTGGCAGTAGGCAGGCAGCTGCTACGTGAGGACGGAGCTCAACCTTGGAAATGTATATTTGAGCATCACCAGCATAAAGAATGAGGGTAACATTTCAGATCTACAGGGAATACAGTGTTTGGCAACTGGTGTCGGGACAATCAACTTTGCATCTGGTGATAAAAAAAAAAAAAAAAAAGCTCAACTGGATTCCAAATTCAAGCTCAGTGCAAAATAATTTCCAAACTGGTCAAAAATTTTTTTTAAAAATTACTAAGTGTACACAGAAAAATGGCCATCCTATACTCTTGCTTGGAGTATAAATTTGTGCAATCTTTCTTAGGTATAATATGGCATTGTTTATCAAATTAAAATGTACGTGTGCTTTGTTCCAGTAATCTTACCATCTGGATTATCTAACAGATATACATGGAAGAAATTGTACATATAAGAATGGCCATTGCAGATTCATGGTAGTAAAAAATCATGAACAGACAGTGTGTCTCGGCAGAGGACTGGGTAAATAAATGATCACATGTCCACACGGCGGACTGATTTGTGGATGATACAAAAGGTGAAGGAAAACTTTATGGGCTCATATCGAACTATCTCTAAGACACATAAAATGAAAAACAGCAAAGTAGAGAACCTCTGTGTTTTATTATTCTTCTATGTAAATATGTAAGTGTTTATGTACAAAGGCTTTCAGTTTCATTTTTTTTATCATTCTGCACTGTTTGAATTTTGTCTGTACAAATTTTCTATCAAAACAGGCTTATCTGAACAGTAAAATTATTAGTTACCTTTTTGTTTTCTTTTTACTTCTGTGTATATTTTTTTAAAAGCACCTAGCCGGGGATCCCTGGGTGGCTCGGGGGGGTTAGCGCCTGCCTTTGGCCCAGGGCACGATCCTGGGGTCCCGGGATCGAGTCCTACGTCGGGCTCCCAGCATGGAGCCTGCTTCTGCCTCTGCCTGTGTGTCTGCCATTCTCTCTCTTTGTGTCTATCATGAATAAATAAATAAAATCTTAAAAAAAAAAAAAACCCTAGCCAGGATTATTAGGAGAAAAAAAAAGTCAAAGAATATGATCCCACACCCTACCCTATAAGATGGTAGTCAAATCACTTGAAATCTCCATGAAAACCTGATGACCTTTTTTTCCAATTCTTTTTTATTTTTTAGCGTACTGATCTAACGAAGATTTTGTACCTTCAGGCTCTGTTGGAAGCAGCCTGTACCCAAAGCCAAGCTGTAAAAGTTGCTGGGGAGCTACAAAGCTGCCAAACAGGGTGTTTAATGATCAAAACTTAAGGGTGGATGCAAATTGCTCACAAACACCAGATGGCAGGGGTCATGCAGGAGATCACCTCAAAGAGATAAAGTCAGAGCACTGGTCAGGTCTGGAGAAAGATAACCAGCTCCCATCTGATTTGGAGAGCAGGAGAGTATCACGGGGCTCCTGCAGCTCACGGATGTGCAGAGGGGTTTTTCTCCTGCAGCTCCCAGATGGGACGCTGGGGAAAGGCAGGAGCTGAAGGTGCAAAAGAATAAAGCAGCTTGTGGTGGATATGGAGTGTCTTGGCCTGTGTAAAATTCACCTGCAGGGCTTTGAGGCTTAGCTGCTCTGAAATCCCAAAATGTCTGAACCATGTACATGTGTGTATGTGCACACGCATGTGTGCCCTAAACAGTGAGAATGCACTAGTTGTATTTAACCCTGGAGAAGAAAACAAACAAACCAGACTTCAACTGAATGGTTATTAAGAATTTAAATGAGGAAGGAAAATACCCAATTAGTCTTTTTTTTTTTTTTTGACATTTCTTTAACCTTTAAAATTACATACCTTATTTAAATGCAAAGTTAATAGTATCAGTTATTGCTAGGCTTATTTGTTGTCATAAAGCCTTGTTTTTAACAGGAAGCAAGAATGTCCCATTCCACCTCCTCCAATTAAGCACATTTATGGGAAGCCAGGCTGCAGGAACCCCAAAGCCATCACTAAGGCACCGGGACCTGCTCAGAGGGCAGTCTCCCCTGACTGTGGACATAGAACCTTGGCAGAAATAAACTTAGCATTGGCCTTGCACACTCAAGAGTGATCACACATTAGAGCATCCCACTCAAATGCTGATCCCCTCTCATTGCCAAGTCTAAACTATACCTCTCTGCCCCTCCTCTCTGGTCCTACAGGAAATCCAGAATAGCCGCTTCAGGCCAGCAAATCTACTAAACTCACCCTCACCTCCTCTGGTTTAGCCAGTCCCAGCTCCTTTAAACTTTCCTCTTGGGTCTAATTTTCCAATCATATAATTATCTCTGTGAGTCGCAGGGAGAAGAAAGAATATGGTGTTCCAAAAAAAATTATACCCTTCTTTTGGTCATATACTCTGTATTTTCTGCCCCTGGGAAAGGAATCTAAACTATTCCACTACAATATATTTAGTAGAAGTAAGCACCTCTCCAGCACTCTTCTTTAAACTTACTATTGCCTTCTTGGGAGAAACTGTAGCTCAGGGAATTTTTAAATGGAGTCCCCATATTCACCAAAAGCATGACACGCCCCAACAGCAACAGAGAAGAGCTATAGGCTAGGGTTTCACGAGGAGAGGGTTGTCCAAACACTAATTTAAATTCAAGCTTACCCACACTGTCCCATGATCCGGTTACAAGGATTCAAGGTTTAATGAAGTCAAAATCATTAGGAACACAGAACTGAAGAAAATATAAACGCTTTGATCCAAACAATTGCTGAAATCAGCCTGTAAATATCTTAAAATAATGTCTAATCAAATGCTTTTTTTTTTTTTTAAAGTAAACTCTACACTCAACGTGAGGCTTGAACTCAAAAAAAAAAAAAAAAAAAAAGAGTCTCATGCTCTACCAACTGAACCAGCCGGAAGCCCCTAATCGAACACTTTGAGGGTAAACTTTTTATTATAAGGATTAACTTTTGAAGAAGTTTTATAGTATTGAAAAGCTTCTACATAGCATTTTATGATCTAACATGATGGGAAAGGCAAGTAATGAAAGGCAGATAGGCACACATAAGTATCTTAAACATATGTTACATATATATTAAATATTATACATATATTTTATATGTATATTATATGAGAAACATGAATCTCAGAGTGCTTTAGTTCCTTGAGGCCATAGAACTAATAAATAGAAGCCCCTGGATTCAAACCCAAGCTGGACAATAAATCCCGTGGAAAACCTGTGCTACCTGTGATATCAAATAAGTTGATACCATCTGCTGTTCACAACCCAAGATAACAGATGACAGACAAGTTGTAGCTGTCATTAGAGAGGAAAAATGTACTCCCGCAAGAGAACCCACAGTGCGTGTAATTCACGGTCTTGCTTTCTTAATGTCCTGAGTTAAGATACCCTGATAGTAAACAGAGAGGTTACTAAATGCACCGTGGTATCCTGGATCAGATCCTGGAACAGATAAAGGACATTACTGAATTTGAATAAAGTGTGGAGTTTAGTTCATAGAAATGTGCCATGTGGGATCCCTGGATGGCTCAGCGGTTTAGCACCTGCCTTCGGCCCAGGGCGTGATCCTGGAGACTCGGGATCGAATCCCACATCAGGCTCCCTGCATGGAGCCCATTTCTCCCTCTGCCTGTGTCTCTGCCTCTCTCTCTCTGTCTCTCAGGAATAAATAAATAAAATATTAAAAAAAAAAAAAAAGAAATGCGCCATGTTGGTTTCTCAGTGCTGACAAATGTACCATGGTTATGTAAAATGTTAACAAAAGAGGGGAAAGGAGCAAAGGGTAAACAGGAATTCTTACTATCTTGGCAATTTTTCCATTTGTCTAAAATGACTACAGAATAGAAAGTTCATCAAACACAAGTATGTACTATCAATAAGCCAACAGTCTTAAACCTCTAATGTTTATCACTTGTTTAAGGAAGGAAACAAGTACTTTTCCACCCAAGTGGTGGCCCCATATTCAGAAGCATTTAGTGATCATCTGGCAAAGGTCTCCATTCATGGAAAAAGCAGAAACATTTACATATACGGTGGTAATTATTTTGCAGGTGTTGACCTTGAGGGCAAGATGGTTGGGGCAATCCTGGGAAGGAGTTCAGAGTCGGCCAATCCCCCAAATGGACACCAGCTATTGTCTGAGAAGCCAAGACCAGCTAGAGAAGCACAAGCTAGGCCAGTCTCTACACTGCCTCTCTCCAAACGGCAGGAGACAAGCTGCCAGACTGGGCACAGGCCCCCTACACCCACAACAGGAGGTATTTACAAACCCAGCAGGACCTGGCGCCTGGTCAGGGATTTCAAGGACAAGCCAGCAGCGTTTCCAGAGAGCAGCAGAGTAATTAAGCTCACATGTCCAGACGAGAAGCCTGGCAGGCCCGGGCTGCAGAGCCACAGGCGTGCTCCTGGCTGCCTGTGTGTGTTCACCACCAAGAGTCTGGCCACAGAAATGGGAGCAACATGCAGGTCGATTATCTTCCTGAGGTTGACATGAATGAGGAATATCTTTTTTTTTTTTTTGAAGATTTATTTATTTATTTATGAGAGAGAGAGAGAGGCAGAGACACAGGCAGAGGGAGAAGCAGGCTCCATGCACCGGGAGCCCGACGTGGGACTCGATCGTGGGACTCCAGGATCACGCCCTGGGCCAAAGGCAGGTGCCAAACCGCTGAGCCACCCAGGGACCCCCGAGGAATATCTTTTTTTTTTTTTTTTTTCCGAGGAATATCTTTTAAAATAGGTTTTCAAAGTGCAAAGTTCCTCCCAATCCTCAGGAGGCTGAATCCACAGCCAGCCCACTGTGCCTCCCATTAGCAGTTGCCTCAGATTTTATTTGTACCCAGCACTATTGGGATTTCCTCTCCAGTTGGACGGGCAAAAGCTTTTCCGTTGCATTGTCTGCAAAGTTTTGCCGATTCCTAATATCTGCTCCACTAGTTCCCTCTGACAAGAGCCTTTGCTGTGAAGGGAAGCTGGAGTCACCATCGTACCTGCACCTGTCCCCTAGGATCCAGGCAAATTCTGCTGACAAGTGGCCAGAACAGGGTCTTTTCCTCTCTAAGCTCACCCTCCATTCAGCTTTTCCAATCCCACATCCCCCAGTTGTGAATGAATGAAATAATGAATGAATGAACGGGGACTTGGCAAGCTTTCTCAATCATTTCATGAGTGCACAACATATCATAAACATAAAGTAATTCCATATCTGATATCTAACTCTGACGTTGCGTTAGATGCATTTAAAACCTTGAGAGCTAAATATTTTGGGGATAATGATACTTGAGGATTTGACAAAATTCTACAGATTCTCTGTTTTTACATTAGTTTAGGCAATCCACAGAGCCCGCAAAGGCAAGTTTTTAACAGTCCTTGGTTGATACAGTCTCAATACCATAGAATCTAAGCAACTTAATTAAAAAAAAAATGGAACCTTCAGAAATCTAATATTCATCCCTGAAAGGAAATAAATGAAAAATGGATAAGTAGACATAAGCACGCCACTTTCCAAATTTTCAGCTCATTAGTTGGAGGTCAGAAATAACTTTGTTTCCTCGTCTGTAAAAAAGGTATTATTTCATTGGGATGCTACAGAGTAAATTAAATGAGCTAATATTTATAAAGCACAGAAATAATGCCTGGCACATAATAAGCATTGCCTAAATGACTATTATAAAAAACACAATTCGGTACAACACAATACAATGACAACTCTATTATCAGGTCACCAACACCCCACAAGATAGCTGTTAGGAATCTCCGTGTCCTCAGACACAGTATTTCTCAAGATGAAAGAGCAGCTGCCTTAACCCACTCCTTAAATCCTCAGTTTTTAAGAGGAAAACTTTTGAAAGCATAAACTCCTAGAAATGACTTTAAGCATAAGCTGCTTTGTGAAAGTGAAAAAAATATTTTGATTTCCACAAGAAAACTTGGGAGTCTGTGCCAGTCCAGCATGGATCTTTCAGTCAAGTGCAAGGAAAAGAAGCACCTGTAAAGTCATTTTAATAGGAAGATAATGCTCTGATAAGCACGTCTCCCACACAGGACAAGACAGCCTTTCTCCTAGGTTAGTCCAGTGGAGGGTGGCTTGTAACCAGAGACCACCATCTTGCCCACCTCTCTTCCCCTTCAAGCAGTGTGGTAGGACACCACCAGGTGTCTGGAAATAAAAAAAAAAACAAAAAACAAAAACAAAAACAAAAAGAGTTCCCCAATGAGGCAGCACCCTAGCTAGTTTCCCCTAGGATATAACTTAAAAGCAAAAATAAGAAACATGATTGAAAATGCCCAGACTAGAGGCATCTGGTGGCTCAGTCAGTTAAATGTCTAACTCTTAGTTTTGGCTCAGGTCCTGATCTCATGGGTCAGATCAAGCCCCACTTCAAGCTCCATGCTCTGTGGGGAGTCTACTTGAAGATTCTCTCCCTCTACCCTCACCCCTACTCTTGAGAGCACTGTCCCTCCTCCCTCCCTCCCTGTCAAATAAATAAATAAATCTTAAAAAATAAAATAAAATAAATAAATAAAATAAAATAAAATAAAATAAAATAAAATAAAATAAAATAAAATAAAATGCCTCGCTATGGGGTGTACGCTGTGATGCACTGACCCCAGCTGCAGTGTGCCACCTATACGCAGCCCTTTAGTGGTTCATTCACTGGGGGGATTGCCCTCAGCAGCTGCTTCCAAGGTGAGACGGAGAGGCCTGGTTCCCCGGTCACAGCTCAGGGCGACATCTAAGGCAGCATTAGTCCAGAGCTCCTGGGGAGTGAATGAGTCCTTGGCTGAGACCACACTGCAGCCCAGCTTCTCCCCTGGCCCGTTCCCTTGTCACACCTTTCCCCCACTGGATCAGATAATGAGATATGCCCCCAGAAGCTTCCCCATGGTGTTACCACACAGAGTCGGCTTCCGAGGAAATCCAGCCTGCAACACATGGGCCTAGGGGAATGCCTGTCGACCATCCTTCCCATCTGTTTGGGTTTGTATAAGCAGCTTTGCTGAGGTATAACTGACATACAAGGAACCAACCCAGGGAACCAACATCACAACTCAGATGATTCTCACATAGACTGTGGGCTTCACAGATCACGGTGCAACACAGACCATAATTTGGTGCTTTCTTAGGTTTAGGCACCCAAAGTCCCAAGTTTGAATTCTCCACGCCTCTCAGCTTCTGGCGGAAGACAGCTTACTTGACCTCTCTCTGCCTTCATTTGTTGTGTTGAGGCCACAAGAGCACCAACCTTGAAGGGCTGTTGCATTGATTAAATGAATAATGGAAATGAAGCTCACAGTGCTGTGCCCTCAACAAATTGCAGCCATTAATGTTTTATGATTATGAATCCCAAATGTTACAGCTGTCTCAGACTCTCTTTCCTCTCCAACTCCGGCATTCCTCCACAGGTTCCGTCCTCACTGGGTAAGTCTCCCCAGATCCGAGGCAGCCAGCCAGCCACAGAGGTCTGCATTGTCCTCCTCCTTCCGTTCCCTGCCCGTCCTATGGCCACCACCCTTGTCCAGACTGCTGTTGGCTCTCGCCTTCCCTTTGATAACTGCCCGATTCAGCATTTCTAGACGCTTGAATTTTGCAGGCCAATAAAAAGCTTACAAATTATTTTTGGAACTGAAGTATTCCTAACTTTTCTTTTGCCAGTAAAGATCCTAAATAAATAAATGTCATTAAGAAACATCACAATTCAATTAATGATAAGACAAAAAAAAAAAAAAAAAGACTGCTTAACCTCTTCCAAAGTAAGAAGGCTACAAAGGCAGCATAAAGCTGTTTTTATTTATTTTTTATTTTTTATAAAGCTGTTTTTAAAATGATATGTTCAGGGACATCTGGGTAGCTCAGTGGTTAAGCTTCTGCCTTTCGCCCCGCACATGATCCTGGAGTCCCGGGATCGAGTCCCACATCGGGTTCCCTGCATGGAGCCTGCTTCCCCCTCTGCCTGTGTCTCTGCCTCTATCTCTTTCTCTCATGAATAAATAAATAAAATCTTAAAAAAAATAAAAATAAAAAATAAAATGATATGTTCAGCTCTAAGACAAACTCATGGCATGGGTCTTATCCTCCTCAGCTACCCCAGACTGATAGAGATCCCACAATCACCAGCACCTGCTTTTCGGAGAACGTTTGGAAGCATGTTGGCCTAAGTCATATTCTCGACTGTCTTAGCTCTGGGTGCTGTAACTAACTGCCATAGACTGGGTGGCTTAGACAACAGTTAGTTCTCACAGTTCTGGAGGCTGGAAACTCCAAGATCAAGATGCCTGCTGATTCGAGTCCTTTCCTGTTTCTGTCCTCACTAAGCAGAGAGAGAGAGAGAGAGAGAGCAAGCACTCTTCTTCTAAGGGCACTCATCCCAACCTGAGGGCTCCACCCCTATGACCAAATTACCTCCCCAAACTCTCATCTCAGATTCCATCACAACAGGGATTAGAGCTTCAACATATGAATTTGCGGTAGGGGACGACACGCAAACATCCAGTTCGCAGCTCCTCTCTTACCCCACACAAATCCTCCCACGATGCACCCTATGCACATCACCTTCTTGCTGGAGATCCAAGGGACACACCCTGTTGGTCTGGGTAGAGATCATCTAACAACATCCTAAGCTCTGCCAGAGGGTGTCCCCAAAGTAAGTTTGCATTTTAGACCTCAGAACACATTCTCCCACACAAATATGGAAACACGTCCCGCCGTGCCCCAACACGGTCTTTAGGAAAGGGAACACAGCCCTGTCCCCAGCCCTACAGAGCCAGCAGCCACAGGTAAGAGAACTACTCTGGGGCAAGAGCCAGTGTTCCCACGTGAGATGCCCCAGTGGGAATCCCTGTGACACCAACTTGGAGACCAGGATGGCAGTTCCCTGCTGCTCATCCCCCTTCTCCACACTAGGATGCCTGCTTTGGGCGACTTTCTTGGTGGCAGCAGCCACTTTCTCCCCCTACAGCATCTCAAACCTTCTCACTAAAACAGGGAGAAAAAGCCTCCCAAGAATTTTTACTGTTACCAACAACAGGAAATGGACAATGGCTAAAAATAACAATGGGCAAAGTGATAGCATTTCTAGAAGTCTACAAAGGGTTCACCAGCAGAATAATTCCTGAATTCAGTGATCCATAAAGGGGTGGGTCCCCCGACCTCCCAGCCCCATCTGCCTTAGGCCTTCTCTGCTGCATATCTGCAGATGCTTCTTTGGCTCTGAGAATCATTCCCTAAACCCTAACCCCAAAGACTATCTCCTCGGAACCTCCTAGAATTTCAGGTTGGCATACCTGGACTTCTTACCTTTTCTATAAGGAACACTCTCTTCTATCCTCACACCTCTTTTAAATTCATATTTAAAAAAATAAAGACTCTAATGTGCAAAAGTGAGTTCTCTGGATACTGAGAGGGCCCTAGTGAGATCCTTGCCCATGTCAAAGGCAAACTCGGATCTGCTGTCACTCAAGAGGAAGGCTAACTCTCCCTGGAGAAGCAGGACAGGAGGCCCCTGGGCTGGAGGAGGGACTGGGGAGGGAGGGGATGCAATAGCCACACCTTTAATCAACCTAAGGGAATAAGAAGGAACTAGAGGGTCAGACCAAAATCGCTGGGATGGAACCCAGCAATCGCAGGGACACCTTTCGGCCTTTGGGTCCACCTGCTGCTGGGGACCGCTGCTACTCAAAGTGTGGTCCCCCAAGCGGCAGTATCAACATTGCCCTGGAGCTCAACAGAAACAGACTCTGAGGTTCCTCCCCAGACCTACTGAATTAGAATCCACATTTTAGTAAAGTCGTTTGTACATTAAAGTCTGAGAAGCAGTGTTCCAGAACATCTAGGTCAGTGGTTCTCAAAATAGGGTAATTTTGCCTCCCATGGGGCCATCTGGCAATGTTTGAGGACATTTTTGGTTGCCACTACTGGGATAGTGGGTAGAGGCCACAGATGCTGCTAGACATGCTATGATGCACAAGGCAACCTCCACCCGAAGAATTACCTGGCCCTAAATTTCAACAGTGCTGACACTGAGAAGCCCCGATCTGGATGAACACGTCCAGGGGACAGTTGGATGAGAGGTCCTAGACTCTTGCTACTCCAGGTGTGGACTGCAGACCAGCAGCATCGGCAGAGGAGGAGGCTGTTAAACGCAAAATCTCTGACCAGGCCCCCACCTACGGCATCACAACATCCAGGTGGTGGAGCCCAGGAATCTGTGTTTTAACAAGCTATATACATGCTTTTTGCTTCTCGAATTTTGCACTGAGAAACATTAGCATAGGCCACGGGTCCCTATCCTCAGGACAGCCATCAGGAAAGGTAGGCTGAGCCAGGTTCTCCCCTGTCTAAGATTCCCACCAGTAACCATTACAGCCAGGATTTAAGGAAGGGCCAGCTCTGGTGCCTGTGGAAGGCAGTGGAGCTGGCACCAGCATCTGTCACACACAACTGCAAGGACAATGGCTTAGAGGTTTTGGCCACTGCTGTGAGCAATGTGCCAGGCTCACGGCCCTGATGCTGACCACAGGAAAAGGAGAATTCAGGAGCTTTCAGACAACAAAGGCCAGACAACACTCAAAATGGTAGGGAGCAATGAGAATACGGAAGATGTTGATGACAGGGAATTATGTTTAATATGATCTTAGCTCTTTGATGTCACCTCCCCTGGAAAACCTTCCCTTCCCTGATTTCCCCTGATGGAGTCATCATCTCTTTTTTTTTTTTCTTTTTTTTTTTTTTTGCTATTTTCCATCCATTGCTCCCCTCTTCTCGTTGCCTTCCCGTACCGTGAATTCTGCTAATTCTCCTGCACACAGCAAGGTGAGCTCCTTGAGGATGGGAATTGAACTGGAGCAGAGGTTGGGGACACAGCCCCTGGCCCACTCTTCCTGGAGATCACCTACCTAGCTCTCAAACTTGCTCTAGGGTTCTTCTGACTCTCTACCTGATGGAAGGGTCAGGGAGTTTACTCCTCCAGAAGCCACCTGTGTCCAATGAAGGCATAAGAGTAGGAGTTGATAGATAAATAACCTTTGTTATTTATTGCCTCATGGGACGATTCTGAGGCGTGTTCTGCACCGTCTCCTAGACACAGGGAGCCTGAACTGCCATTGCCCTTGTCATACCAGTAACCTCACCGGCGCCCCCTTGATCAACTTTCCTCCCCACACTTCATCACCATTTCTGCACCCACACGAACCTCCTGCACCCAAATCCTTGCCTAAGAGCCTGCTTTGGGGGGAACCCAAACTAACCAATATTTTGCTCCCTGCTGAATCCCCAGTATTTAGCCACTTCCCTAACACAGTCGATGCTCACAAAAATAAGTCCTTATGGAAGTTAAATAAACGTCTTGCTATGCCTAGAAAATCCAAAAACAACAGCAAACAAAATTAGCAAAAATCCCACTGATGGCCTGGCTGATATGATCCAGAAGAATGCATCTACATTTCTTCCTAGGTTTTGGCCACAACTCTAAAACAACAGTCACCTACTACAGTAACAATGGAATCTTTCATCATCTGTATAAAAAGAGGAGAGCTCTTTTTTCCAGTAGGTAGGAATTCTAGCTCTGGAGTCTGGTAGAACTAGGCTCAAATTCCCAGCCCGGAGAGCTGCTAAGTGGCCTGAGTCTCAATTTTGTCACCTGTCGGGGGGAAGAATAATAGTACCCGCCTGCTGGGTTATGGGGAGGATTTAATAAGATAAAGGATTTATTGAAGGATTTAGTGTAGTCGTGGCCCAGCATAAACCGTCACTAAATGTTCTCAGCATTATCATGATCACTAGGATTGGATCTCCTGTTTAAGGCTGTCTTCGTGTTTCTCCAGGTGACGGATGGTTCTGTGGGCCCTCCTTATAAAACTTGGATTAGTATTGGATTATTTCCAAGGCCCCTTCCAGGCCTTCCCTTGGAGATGCAACAGCTCCCAGGGAAGGGTGGCAGGGGCCACTCCACACCTAGAGGCAGAGAGCAGAACAGGGAGCAGCAGGTAGACAGAAGTGCTCAGCCCCTACCCCACAAAGGGGGGTCCAATCCTGCTCCCTTGTCTTGGTTGCACTGTTTTTTATTTTTACTTAAAACAAAACAAACTGCCCCCAATTGCCAAGAAACTTCTAAGATGCTATTTCTACCTTTTTCCCTCTTATCCTTAATTCTCTACTCTACTTCATTAAAAAGCAGGCCCTCTGGAAATCACCAACCATTCATTGCCGATTTTGAATTATTTTTTTCTCTAGCCTATCATTAGCTGTATTTGCCTGCAAATAAGATTGATGTTTTTTAAATCTCATCTACTTGCAACCCCAGAACGTAATCCCCTCCCGGTTATTACTATCCATTTATGTCATTAGGAACAGCGGGAGACCTACACTCCAAAACCCAAATGATCTTGACATGCAAATGTGTCATAAAAACCCAACAACAGCAGAAGATTTCAAAGGATTTATTAGCAACAGAGCTGCTGTTAACTAGACGTATCTGAGGAGTTTTCCAGGCAATGGTCAGGGTTGCTCTACCATGGGCCAATTAGACCCAAAGTTCTCTGTCCCACGTCAGGACCCTCTCACAAGGCAGACAGGAGCAGCACCACGGTTTTGAGGGACAGAGAGTTGTTTTATATTCCACCCACTTTGAAATGGCTTTCTCCAAAGGGGTGCAACCAGGTGGCATTCATCAACTCCTTCCTTTTCACTGAGAAGCAAATTCCTGTACAATTTGGAAACCAGACCTACGAGTCTGCACGTATTAGAACAGAGGGATGAAAAGACATCAGTTTGCTAGGGGACTTGCCCTCTACAGACTTCTCTCCCCTTCCTCATGCAAGGGTCCAGTTTTCTCATGTAGCATCGTCCCCACTGCCTCCTGCCTTCTGGTGATCCAGATGGCCCTACCCAGGTGAGCCAGGTGAACCAGGTGAGCCAGGCAGCGGCGGGCAGGACTGCTGGGTGCCAGCCCGAGGCACAGGTGCTGCAGGCCAGGCCCCTGCCCCGCCGGACCCTCTCCCAGGGCAGCCTTCTGGGCCCTGTGCTCTCTCCAGGCCCCGCTGTGGCCCCCGGGTCCCCTAACCTGTGCTGTTCTTCTCCAAGGACCATTGGGTTCCTGAAGTTACACGGCAGATGCCTCCATCTCCAGGCCTCCTGCCTGTCCTTGCCCCTCCTAAGACAACAGTGCGACAGGGGCTGAGGCCTTGCTCTCCGCTGCTCTCCGCGGCCGCCCCACGAGCACGTTCTGTGCGATGACTGTCCCGACCTGGGCGGACCGTGCACATCTGCTCAAAGGCTCTGGTCACGTGCTGCTCCATGGATCCCCAGCATCGGTCCCCTCTCTTGGATTCTTTGCCTGCAGGTTCCTGCAGCTACGATCACCCTCCTTTGGGATACTGGCCCAGGGCTTCCGAAAACCATGCCTTGAATGGAGAGCACCCCACGGAGAGCCAAGGGGGTTAATCCCCCCTAAACCATCCTGCCAAGATTTTTCCTGAGCACCCAGCTCACCCGTCTATTTTTAGGCCACTCTAATGGTAACCTAAACAGTAAAAGCAGCCGTCACCTCATAAATGCAGGATCAGCAGGCCTCTTGCATGTATGAACTTGTCAAGATAATCACAAAAGGCACTTTTCCTTGAGATCATTAAAAATAATTAGTAAGAAAATATTTTTTTTAAATAAGGAGACAAGGGGCAGCCCGGGTGGCTCAGTGGTTTAGCACCGCCTGCGGCCCAGGGCCTGATCCTGGAGAGCCAGGATCAATTCCCACGTCAGGCTCCCTGCATGGCGCCTGCTTCTCCCTCTGCCTGTGTCTCTGCCTCTCTCTCTCTCTCTCTCTCTCTCTCTCTGTGTGTGTGTGTGTGTGTGTGTCTCTCATGAGTAAATAAATAAAATCTTTTAAAAAAGAAATAAGTTCAGCTGCAGGAGGAACATGTCCATTGCTTATATCCAAAAAATTAATGCCATGTCCTTTATAAGGTCCCGGGCCTTTTGGAACAGGAAGATACATTCCATGATTGCTCTGACCCTGGAAGGTTTAGCCCACTCTCTGGCTTCCACTTGGAGACCAAGGGGCTGGCTCACCATCTCCTCCTCCTCCTCCTCCTGGTCACACAGGATGCTTCCCCAGGGAGAGCATGGTTGGGTGTTCCATTCCTTCACCACCAGTTTTTGCAAAATTTTCTCACTGATTCTCCAGAAATGAACTCTGAGAACTCCTGAAAGCTATTGTTAGAGGTGTAGGATCTGAAAGTGAAGCAGCCCTGGAGTCCCGTGCTGCCTCTGTACCTCCAAAGGGCTAGAGCTCTTCCTTCCAAGCTCTTGGGCGGTTGTAAAGGTCCCTTCCTCACCCTTCCATCATCCAATGGCTCCATTTTTTCCCTAAATGCTCCTTGACCCTCTGAAGTTTATACTCTATAAAACCTCCATTTGATTAGCAGGAGTGCATTTCTGTAGGCCATCAAATTCCAATAAATAAGAATCTTCTCGCTCTGTCTTCATATAAGGACAGAACACAACCCTGGAAACTGGACTGTGGGTCCAGGAAAGGTTTCTCGGGAGAAAGCACTGCATGCTTATGCCTAATGGAATAGTGAGTTAGCTGGGGGAAGGGTGAGGCGGGAGGAAAGTTCAGGAGAAAGGAAGGAACTTGTGTGAGAGACACGGAGTGACATGGTGGAGACCTGAGATGAGGCTCAGGGGGGAAAGAATACCCAGTGATGACTCCCCCACCACACGCAGTCAGGTGCCTGCGCCGTACATATCCTGAGTGCTCTGTCCCATAAAGTACTTTCCAGACAACAATAGAGATGGCCAAACACCCAAATTCCATATACTTCCAAGGTGTAAACTCATCACGGGCTACATTTCCTAGTCCCCTTTGCCTCCAAGTGGGGCTCTGTGGTTAGCTCTCACCAGTGAAATGTGCTAAGTGACGTGTGCTGCTGTCAAACCAAGGGGTTTCAGAAGTAAATGTGCCTTCTCCCTTCTTTCCCCTTCCACCGCTGGGAGGTAGAGGACACTGCAGCCCTAGGAAGTTGTAGGCACAGAAGACAGAGAGGGCGTGCAGCCCCACATGACCACATGCAGAACTGCCTGCTGACCATGAACTGTTGCGCTGCGCTGTTATATAAAAGAGAAATAATTGTGTGTTATGTCAAACCACTAAAACTTGGGGGCTTAACTGTCACAGCAGCTAACATTACCTAATACACACACTAGGTAATATTTACTTATTTAATTACAGGCAACCTTCTCTAGATGCCAGCACCTAGCAAAAGGTGGATATTAAATAGGCATCTGTTGAATGAAAGTAATCCATTTGATTAGAAGGAAGGACTTCCCAGAATCCCTCAAATCCCAGTAAACAAAAATCTTATTTTGCCATAAGGCCAGCATACACATGTACACACACACACACACACACACACACACACACACAACCTGGTTTTCCACACCAAAGCCACATACACTTCATGGCCAAACCTGCTCCGGCTGTTTTTAGATTCATATGACAGCAGAGACTATCCTAGGAACAACTCTTTCAAGATTCTGTTCCCCAGCATGGGTAACATACAGGGCCAAATACCGCAAAAGAAAATTGGAATAGGAAAGAAAAAGTCATCAAGAAAAATAGTCCAGATTTCTCATGATCTCACCCGTGAGTCAGATTTGCATTTGGGATAACAACTAACCGAGTAGACCAGAACAGTCTGTCTGCAAGATGTCGGCCTGCCAATTTCAACAGCATTGAGAAGGCACACTTCTTAAATTGGCTTAAAAGGACAAATCTAGTGCACTTGTTTATTATTTTTTTCCTTAAAAAAGGTTTCTAGGTGAAACAGCCTCCTGTTTAAAAATAACTCTTGGACATGAAACTATAATTTTCTTTTAAACACTGATTGCCAAATACCTGCATCTTACCATTTTGGGCAATGGGGGAAAAGTCCTACAGGAGAGTCTTTGCTGGGACGCCTGGGTGGCCCAGCGGTTGAGTGTCTGCCCTTGACTCAGGGGCGTGATCCCGGGAGTCTGAGGATCGAGTCTCACATCGGGCTCCCTGCATGGAGCCTGCCTCTCTCTCTCTGTGTCTCTCATGAATAAATAAAAATCTTTAAAAAAAAAAAAAAATCTTTACTGTGTGAATTTAGGAAGGTGCCCCCACCTCTCTGGGCCTAGGTCTATTCATTTGTAAAATGGGAGATTAAAATAGATGATCCCTAACAGAAGAAATAACAGTGGAAGTAAAACTGAATTTTTAATGCCTTGCAAGTCTTTTCATATTCATGGAACCTACTCCTAACAGAAACAGGGTATTTTTTATGTGCAGCTTAATTTAGAGGAATTTATTCACTTAGGACAGAACGTGAGGTCCAAGGCACAGCAGACATGAGTTGGTCTTCGGTAGTGAGAGGCAAGAATGGGACGATCCATTCTCAAGCAACAGGCAATGTGCACATTATTGAGCTGTGACTTTGTGTCAGGACATTCTCTCCTTTTAGAGATTAAAGAGACTTTCAGAATCATTAGACACAATTGCTTTGCTGTAAGCGAGGAGAAAGTAGGACTTAAAAGCGCTAGTTCCTACAGCTCGATGGTGGCAATACCTAGACCAGAATTGAGCTGGTTATTCGGTCTTAAGGCTGGAGGATTACGGTTAGCTATTAATTCCTCAAGCCTTACCTAACCCTCAAGCCTGCAGACTAAGAATGCTCTCTGAGTATTCAGAGAATAAGGCTCGATCAGGTGAAAGATGGAGAAGTGATCACATACCTTCAAGCATGTAAGAGGATAAGTGTTCCTTAGGGTTCTGGGAATGGCAGTAAGGTGGACTATAAAAATACACACTCACAGGTTATCTACAGGTCCAGTCTCTACAGCTTGGATTTCAGGTCCTTGACTCAAGGGTCCCCTTGGGCCCCTTCCTCCAGCCCAGACACTAGGCTACACTGACGGCCTCCCATTTTGATGCTTATCTGCTGCTTTAATCAGACCTCTGGCTCCTTCCAGGACAATGAAAAGAGGCAAAAATGAAAATGAGGTAAATATTTGCTTATAACATCCTTCTATACTTCAAGCCAATCCTACCCTGCCCCACCCCATCCCCGCAATATCTCCTTTTCTTTCAAGTTTGTAAAAGAAAACCCAGGATTTCACTCTTCAGCATTTGTCACGTGGTCACACGGGGCAACCAGGGAACCTCAGAGGCTGGGACCTGCATTTCATTAAAAGCCATTTTAAATAAATAAAAGAGTTAACCCTTTCTTGTTCCTTTCTAAGCCTGTGGGAATGGAAGTGATGACTGGTGAAGAAAATTGCATTTGGTTATTAGAATTGCTTGTTAATAATAAAGTATCAGTAGAATTGGAGGGGAATGGTAATATACCAATAAATATGGGGACATATTTAAGAAGAACTAAGTTCCAAATTTATTTATTTAAGCTCTGTTTCAAAGAATTATTCCCTTCCATTACCCTCAAAGGTCTACCTTTACCAGTGAAGGTACACAGCTGACTGTACTGTTCTCTACTGAATTGAAGTCTGTTTCCAATGCCAAATAGAAGCTTGTGGTTTAACAAAAACAGTGAGATTTAGGGACACAAGGTCTGCTTTGGAGGGGTGGCCTTAATACTGACTGAATCACTTTAAGAAAACCACTTCCCCTCCAAGTGCCTGACTTCTCATCCAATGAAATGGGGCTAATAAACTATTGGGAAGCATAAATGAGATGATGTGGACAAAGCACACAGGAGGGGTTAATTAGCTGCTGAACTAAATGTCAGCGTGGGTAGAGGCATTAGAAGTCACCCAGCCCAATCTTCCAATTTCAGTTCTCCAGCCTCTGCTTGATGTTTGTGGTGAAGGGAAGCTGACCACCTCTCAAGGCAGTCCAAGGCACTTTGAGACTCTAATGGTTACAAAGACATTGCTGGATGGAGCGGCATTTTTTTCTCCTTAATTTTTATGCTCTGGCCCCTGTTTTGGCTTCTGCACCAGAAGTGAGAGTAAGTCTTAGTGGTCCTGCATAAGAAAGCCATTGAAATTATTTATTTGGCCATCCAGTGGATGATAGTTGCAAGCCTCCTGTGTGCAAGTATACAGAACCACAGAGAAGTGAGGGATGGGTCCAGATCTCTTGTTTAGCAGGCTGGTTGAGAGGGGTGCCATCAGCCAAGATAGGGTGCAGAGGAGGAAGAGCAGGTTCAGTATGGGAGGAAGGTGAGGCGTTCAGTTTGAGATGTATTGCTTTGGAATGGCTGAGGGTTGCCCAGATGGAGATGGTAGGTTAACAGTGGACATGTGAGTCCAGAGCTCAGGAGGAGGGTTGGGTCTAAAGGTACAGATTTTGGAATGATCAGAACATGAGTAGTGGTAGGAGTTGAAAATGCAGCTGAAATTGACCAGGGAGGAAATGAGAACTCAGGGTTTAAGAGGCAAACTATAAAATCTAGTCAAAAAAAGTAAAAGAGGATAAAAGTGGTTACAAAAGTATATTAAAGGGCTCCAGAGAGAGGAGCTCAGAGAAAAGATTAAAACCAAGTGTTAATTAAAGAGGTACGGAGAAAACCAGGAAAGAAGTAGGGCCAGTAAAGCGGAGAATAGTGTTTCATAAAGGAGGAACTGGTCAGTGTCAACTGAATTAAGTATTGAAAAGCTTCCATTAGAGTTAGATGCAGAGGCCCACTGGTGATCATGGCAAGGGAATTTCACTGGAGGTCCGGGAATGGAAATCAGATTGCACAGACCATTGAGGAATTAATGAGAGATTAAAGAAGTGAAAATAGCTGATATAGACCAAGTTTTCAGGTAATTTGTTAAGGATATGAGGGCAAAGGGATCTTAATTAAAGGAGGGTAAGTTATGGACATGGTGGAGAGACAAGATACAGACGGGGGAGAGGCTGAAGGCGGAGGGGAAAGGGTATATGCATAAGAGACAGTCTCCTGAGACCAGGGGGAGTTTTCTCAGGGGCAGGAAGGAAAGAGCACGGACTGGATGTGGAAACAGGGAGTTTGTGAGGGAGTAAGACTGAGGAAGTTACTACTGATTCTCCCTGTGAAGAAAATATTAAGGCCCCCAGCTTGGAGGGAGGGAGAAAGTCATGTGTTCCAGCCTGCATGGCTGATGCGTTTGGAGACCATTTACCTGCAGGTGCCCCCATACAAATAGATGGGTAGGGTTTTTCTTTCATAGAAATGCTTGGCAGCCAGGAGATAAGGGCAGAAAATGCAGGTGGTTGAACTTACTTGGAGTAGGATTTTGGATGGTGGGAACAGCAAAAGGAAAGGGGATAAGGGAGTTTATAGTACTGGCAAAGGAACAGATGAAGCTATGGCCCATAGGGGTGTGGGGTGGAAGAAGGATGTGAAGGTAGCTACTGTCTTTCCTACAACTCTCTCCCACTAACTTCTCCTTCTTGGATCCTTGCTTAGGGATACGTTGCTTGGCACCATGTGTTGCCCAGAGCAGCACACAATAGTCTAGATGTGTGGGCCTAGTACAGACGGCCAACACTCTGTTTCTGGGCCTGCTTAATAGTCACACCCCAGTGTGGATGCACACTGTGGTAGAGTCAAGTGAACTGCCTACATCTTTTACACAGAGCCCCCTATTAAAGCACGTTCCTGACCATCCTATAATAAATGCAGTTGATTTTTTCAGACATAAGTATAGGACCTTCATTTGAGCCCCTTGGCTGACTCTTCCAAGATCTGGCCTATCCTGTAAGTCTAGATTCTGATACTGGTGTGAAATGAGGTCACTGTGCTTCCCAGATCTGGGTCATGATCAAATGGAATAAATATGTCATCCATATCTTTATTCAAGTTGGTGATAAAAATGTTGAACAGGAGAAGGACAAATCCAATAGCAGAACTGTGTGACTCTCATTACTAGAAAACCCTCTCTCTACATGGACACCAATCCATCAACCCCTTTGTACGGCATTTAGCTAGTCAGCTACAAATCACCAAATGCTGCTACTGTGCAGTCCACATTTCTCCATCTTGCCCACAAAGATCTCACAAGGGATCATCCAAACACCTTGCTGAAAAGTCCAGATACACTATGTCAACAGCTTTCCCATGATGTACTGGTCTAGTAACCTTATCCCCATTGGATAAAAACACAATGCGCTTTTCTTTGCTATGTCTTATTACACCTACAGCCAGATGGAAATTGGTTTATGACATTTTACGGCTTTATAACATTTCCTGTCTCACCATGACATCACTTTTCCCCAAGCCTAGAGCTTCAAAAGGCCACAAAGGTGTTAAGAACTCAGTTTCTAAACCTTCCTCCTACTCCAGTATATCAGGTTACCTGATCTCCCAGGCTGGTTAAAATAAAGAATGTTAGCCTAAAAATGAAACTCTAACAGAAAAGTAACTCCTTCAAATGGGGGGGCCCTATATGGAGACCCCCTCTTTGTCTTGTCTTGGAGCTACCACCCAGTTGCCCTAAACAGCAGTTTAAATTTTATTTCCTTGAATCTCATTTTGAAAGTAGAGCCAAATATGGTTGTATCTGAGCTTTCCTGATTATCTCTGAAGTCTTGGAATTTTAAATCTCACAAGCTACGTATTCAGTCACTTAAAAGAAAGCCGTAAGATGAGAAACATGTAACTCAGAGATCAACAATAACTCAGAGTGAAAAACACCACGGTGTTTATGAAGGGTATAATCCCTAATTACACCGAGAGTGACACCTCTTTCCCAGGCAACACTCCTTAGAAGCTGCCAAATACGTTAAACAGAAATAGTTTAGTCAATCCATCAATATCTGCTTACTGCCCACAGCTGGGACACAAAGAGATGAAAAGTATGGCTAGGTGCCCTCAAAGATTTTGCAGTCTAGTTTAGGAGGGGGTTAAAAAAAAAAAAGCACTGTCACCAAAAAGTTCACCAACCAAAGCATCCTGTGCTGGATGCCAAGGGAAGTGCCAGGCAGTAGGTGCGCCAGATGTTCTGGGTGAGGCTGCCAGTCAGGGAGCAGCAGAGGACAGTTTTTAAAGGGAATGGGACTTCACTTGGGCCTTAAGGGATGGACAGAATTTAAGCAATGGGTAGATGGGCTCCTGGGTAGGAGGTGTGGAATAAATGTGTATAGCTAATGTAGACAAAAGAAGTCAGATCCAAATCCCCTCTCACTTCTCAAATATAAAGAGGAAAGCCTGATGCTCAACTGGGAAATTAACAAAGAAACACCTGACTCTGCCATACAGGGTCTGTGCCTCCCATCAAAGCTCAGCCAAGGTCATGTAGGGATCGATGTCCACTAGATTAACAAGATGCTCCTATGAAAACTAATAAACTATTATACGCAGCACCAATTTCATTAAAATCATCCACTGCAATTTAAGTTTTGAGACTAATGGATTTTTCTAAGAATGAAACAACATATGCCACAGAGGTAAAACCCAAAGGAGGAGGAAAACAAGTAGTGGTTTGCACCACTGGCTCCACATTAGAACCACTTGGGGGGAGGGAGGGTGTTCAATAAAGACCAACTCTAACACCCGCTAATGCTGTACCTCCTACCCATTACATCACAATCCCTGGGGTATCAACATTTAAATTAAAAATACCAGTGATTTGGGATGCCTGGGTGGCTCAGCGGTTGAGCGTCTGCCTTTGACCCAGGGCACGATCCCGATCCCCGGGTCCGGGATGAATCCCACACTGGGCTCCTGCAGGGATCCTGCTTCTCCCTCTGCCTATGTCTCTGCCTCTCTCTCTCTCTGTATCAGGAATAAATAAATAAAATCTTTTTAAAAATACCAATGATTCTACTTCATTCTCTCAACAAATTATTCTGAGTGCCTATTATAGGCCAACACTACTCTAAGTGTTAAAGATACAAGAATGAACCAAGCAGACCCCCCTTTCAAAAAACTACCCTCATAGATTTTACATTATAATGAAGTCGAGCAAGCAGAAAAGCAAATTAAATCAGTAAAATATATGACATGTTAAAAAACTGACAATGTGCTAAGGAGAAAATAAAGCTGAGAAGGGGGATATGAAGTCTCAGGCTGGGGTAGGGTGGCACAGAAGGTTTCATGGAAGGTGACATTTAAATCAAGAACTGAAGGATGTGAGAGAGCATCTCAGCTACATGAGAGAGGAACACACCAGGCAGAGGACACAGCAGGTACAATGGTCCTGAGGCAGAAACATGCTGGTGTGGCTGGAGCTGAGAGGGAAAGGAACAGAAATGAAGAAGTCAGAAAGGGAAGGGCATAGTAGGCTATGTAATAATGAGTCTGGCTTTTATGTTGAGTGAGATGGGACGCTCCTGGGAAGGTCTGCACAGAGAAGTGACATGATCTGATTTACAGTTTTATGATAATCACTCTGACTGCTCTGTTGAGAATACACTATCAGGGCAAGAGGCAAGATAGCAATTGAGCAATTCTCAAAATAGTCCAATTACGAGATGAGGACAACTTGGATGACGGGAGAGACAGTACACAATGGTCAGATTCTGGGTATATTCTGGAGAGCTACAGAAACAAAGTATCTGGTAGAAGCAGGGGTGGAATCCAGAATTTGGTTTTAGATGTTAATGTGTGAGATGACCATTAGACAGTGGAGATGCAAGTAGATAATTATAGATGAAGATAATTAGAGATGAAGATAGATGGGTGCAAATTCTTGGCTTATGGATAGCATTTAAAGCCACGCGGATGACTGACATCACAGATAACAATCACAGAAAGAAAAGACAAGAAGCACAAGTAATAACCCCTGGCCCCTCCAGCATAAAGAGGTCAGTGAGAAGACAGGCAGCCAAGAACACCAGGAAGGAATGCAGACTGGTGAGCAAGGAGGAATGTCTATAGACTACGGTGTCCAGAGAGCTAAGGGAAGGAAGCCTTTCAAGACGGGCCTAACTGCGTGCATCACATGCTTTGAAGGAGCAAGGAAAAAGCTGAGAATTGGTCCTTGGATTCAGCAATGTGGACCTCATTAGTGACCCTGATAGCCTTGAGAGCCAGTTCCAAGTCTCCAACAGAAGTGGGGTTCATGAGGCTTACCATGGTCTTGAAGCAATGCTTTCTCCATTGTCTCTCCCTTGTCCCAAAACACAGTTAAATAATTTGATAGGATTGATAATTCAAGGCAATCTGAATTTTATTTATTTTTATTCCCCACGCATAGAATATGAAATGTTTATATCTTTTCTCTCTATGTGGCACATGCTAAGTAAATATTAATTGGATGGAAAAGAAAAAGAGTTTGCAGCAGATAAAGTATAAGCTCTAGGAAAGAAGTGAGCAAAACTGATAATACTACCTCCTTCAAACGTTTGCTGAGCACTCAGTTTTCAGTGGCTTTATGGGCAGCTACCTACCTCCCATGTGCAGCATCCACCACTGCTAGCAAAGTTCATACGCTGTGTCAAGTTGAAAATGGAGAACAGCAGTTGAGAAAGAGTCATTAAAAATAAATAAGTCCTGAGCACCTGGCTGGCTCAGTCGGAAGAGCATGCAACTCTCGATCTTGGGGTTGGGAGTTTGAGCCCCACGTTGGGTGTAAGGATTACTTAAAAATAATTAAATAGACTTAAAATTTTTTTAAATAAACAAAAAAATAAATAAGTCCACTATCCAAGCACATAGGTTTCAGCAGGGATCTTACCAGTGGAAATACAGAAGCGCTTCTTGATCCAGCAAATGCGAATTGCAGTGGGTGGTGATATTCCACGTTGGAACTGCACATACAATCCAACCTGGACTTCACTGTGACTACCCACCTGGCTATTAGCAAGAGCAGTGAGCAGTCCCTCTTTGGTTTATGATAAAAATAAAGGAGCTGCCTCTGAGTGACATTTTACACGCACAACCCCCCAGGCAAAGTTCTGGTTACCACAGCAAGCCCCACTCATGACAGACAGCAGAGACAAAGCACATGACATATCAAATAGCCACAGTCCTGCCTTCCTGCAGGAGCGCGGTTATAGTTGCCAGATACACTAATCAGCCGCTACAGCCCTCTCTGCAAATAAAAGCCCAACCTACTTTTGTGGGTCTTGGTTATTCTTACAATTACTATTTGCCTGAAATAGTAGCTTTTGTCTGATGTTTACTTATTGGGATGCTGATGTAACTCTCAAGATGGAACTTATTTTTAAAAGGAGGTCCAACACCGGGGAAGGAAACAAATAGCTGCTTTCTCACTCTCCCTACTCCACAACATTAGCAGAAATTTCTTGGAGTCCCACATCTGGCAAGAACCTGTCCTTAGGCCTCTTGCGTGGCTGGCCCAGAGAAACGAACCAGTCTCTTATTTAGCAAGACTGAATAGAGAGGGTCTTGCACCAACCAATCTAAAGGTGGAGGTCTTACCGTAGGGTTCCAGCAACGAGGAAGAGATGTGGAAGCAGAAAATGCCAAGCTGAGGAAAATGTTGGTGTGTAAGGAAATGCTGGTGTCCAGGAGGACGGATACTGCAGGGCTTCTTATGAATGCAAATTCTACCTTTGCATCAAGGACACATAAAGGACATGGTCATTTACGCTCTTCCAGGATGGTTTCAAGGAAGAGGGTTTAAACCACTGAGTCTCCAGATAGATCAGAAAAAGTCATGAGCCTAAATGCCCAAGTGGAGAAAAAGGAAATAACTTTTTAGCTTCTCAAGCTTAAGCTCCAGGACCAACTTTTCAGAGAAATAGTACATTTGGAATCTGAGTAAGTACATCTTTTCCCTGTGTTTTCCCAAACTGTGTTCTAGGTTTATGAGCAGAAAAATGAATCAGAAAACTCAGAGCTCTGTAGAGACGTTAGGGATCCCAGGAGTTCCTACTTCTCAGAGATTCTGTATGGAATAAAGTTAAGAGCACAGGCTTAGAAGACAGAGAGATCTGGATTCAAATTCTTGCTCCAAGTCTTAATAGATGTGTAACCTGGGGCGAATAATTTAAACTTTTTGAGCTTGCTTTCCATCATCTGTAAAATAAGGATAACTGGGAACAGTGCGAAATCTGTTCAACAGCGGTTTGTTGAATTTCTACTGTATATAGGGCACTGTTGTTGGCACTAGAGATACAGTGAACAGGGTCCCTGTTTGTTTGTTTTTTTTAAGGTCCCTGTTTTGATGAAGCTTGCATTCCAACAGGTGAGACAACCAACAAAAGTAAATAAATCAAAACTCTATTTCAAAGAGAAAAGGAGTAATGTGATAGAGTGCTTGGGGGAGGCCATTTCAAATTATACAGTTAGGGAGGCGAAGGCCTCTGCAGGTCTGGGGTTTGCACCACTGGCAGAGGTAAGGCCCTACTCTGGGATGCAGCTTGGCAAATTCCAGAACTGAAAGGACAGTATGTCTGCCCACAGAGAGTAAAGGCGATGAGTCACAGCCAAAGAGGTCATCTGAGAGGCAGTTTGGGGGAAAGGGCCTGGTTGTATTCAAATGGCAATGAGAAATCCCCAGTTGTAAGCTATGAGGTGACATGACTTGATTTGTGTTTTTTTTTTTAAAGATTTATTTATTTATTCATGAGAGACAGAGAGAGAGAAAGAGAGAGAGAGAGAGAGGCAGAGACACAGGCAGAGGGAGAAGCAGGCTCCATGCACCGGGAGCCCGATGTGGGACTCGATCCCGGGTCTCCAGGATCGCGCCCTGGGCCAAAGGCAGGCGCCAAACCGCTGCGCCACCCAGGGATCCCCTTGATTTGTGTTTTTATTTATTTTTTATTTACCTTTTTTTTTTTTGAGAGAGAGAGAGCTTGTGCAAGTGGTGGGGGGAGGGGCAGAGAGAGGGAGAAAGACTGTTAAGCATCCTCCACGCCCAGCATGGAGCCCCATGGAGGCTGAGCTTGGAGCTCAATCTTACAACACTGAGATTATGAGCTGAGCTGAAACCAAGAGTTGGACTCATAACCAGCTGAGCCACCCAGGTGCCTTCTGATTTGTGTTTTTAAAAGACCCCTCTGGCTTATCTGAGAGGGACTAGGAGCCAAGGGTATTCCCCTGAGGCCCAGACAGAAGACTACTGTGGCGACAACTCCAACCAGGTGGGCTGCTACACAGGTGGAAGGAGGGCCAACAGGATTACAGCTTTAGTTAGTGGTGTGAGGAAAAAAAGAAGAATGAAGGTCTTGAGATTTGTGGAATGAGCCTTTGGGTAGATGGTGGTACCATTTACTGAGCTGGGAGAAGCAGAAGGAAAGAACTAGCCAGAAAGAGAAATATCAAGGATCTTTTTTGATCAAATTAGGCCTGAGATGCTTGTTACACACAGCTCTGGAGACGTCAAGCTGACAGTGGGGTATAGGAGTCTGGGACTCCGTGGAGAGATCAAGCCTAAAGACATAAATTTGGAAGCCAAGAGTACATAGATGGTAGGTGAAGGCTTGAGGCAGTAAGATCTCCCTAGGAAGGAGAATAGCTAGAGAAGAAGACCCAAGGTCAAGTCCTGGGGCAATGTCATAAAACAATGAATATTAGTTGTTGTTATTTTCGGTACACTGGGAAGGAGAGCGTTGGCCAATTATTGTTGCAAGCAACATTTTATCCATCCATCTACCCACAGATCCAAGCATCCATTCATACCACAAACAATCACTGAGCATGTTAATGAGAGACAGTAGAGAAAAGAATGTAATAATAGGTCAAGAATGTAAGTTCTGGAGCCAGACTACTCTATTTAAATCCCAGCTCCATCTGTGACCTTGGAGAATTTGCTTAAGCACATTGTACCACCATCTTTCCATCTGTAAAAGGGAATGTAGTGCGTTGAATGGTGTCCCCCCAAAAGATATGTCCTTATCCTAGAACCTGTAAATGTGATCTTCTTCGGCAAAAGGGTCTCCGCAGATGTAAATAAATTGAGCATCACAAGATGAGATCATCTTAGATTATCTGGGTAGCCCTAAAAGACAAGTGTCCTTATAAGAGACACACAAAGTAGAGACATGCAGACATAAGAGAAGACATGAACACACAAAGAAGAAAACAATGTGAAGACAGAGACACAGATTGGAGTGAAAAAGCCACAAGGAATGTCAACAGCTACCAGAAGCTGGAAGAGGCAAGGAAGGATTCTTCCTAGGAGCCTCCAGAAGGAGCATGACCCTGCCAATGCCTAAATTTCAGACTTCTGGCTTCCAGAACTACGAGAGAATAAATCTCTACTGTTTTGAGCCACCAAGTTTGTGACAATTTGTTTTAGCAGCCCCAGGGAATGGATTGAGGAGTAATAACAGTGTGTGCCTCACTGAGTCATGAGGAGAATTAAATGAGTTAATGTATGTAAAGCATCTAGAACAGTGCTGCCAAATAGGGGATATTCAAACAATTTTAAATTTTATCCATGTACTGGACGTATCCATGTACTGGTACAGGATCCTGAAAAATGGGCAAAAAGACATATCATGTTGAGAAACCCTGAAAATAAAGATGGTGCCCACAAGCTGAGCAGGTGAGGGACCAGAAGGGGGAACGGTACTCGGATGCCACGAATTGCTGAACTCCGCTCCCCAGCATTCCCCAGTAAAGAAATCAATAAGCCTTACATCTGCTCGGGTTTTTGAAGATGAGTAATAGGTCCAGAGAAGGGTTAATGCAATCTTTCACAGTGTCTTCCTCTGCTTGCACCATCTCATTGCCCGCTCTCTCATGAGAGCCCATGTTGATGAGGACACTCTGAGCACATTTTCTGGGGACAGCTGTCTCTTCCTTTAGCCTAATGATATTGGGAGTAACGGTGACCAGGGTGGGGAAGGGGTAGAGAGTGGGCAGCGGAAAACTGTGGAGGAAAACGATGCCAATTTTGTATGCTGAGTGATTCTGTAATAATATTTGCATGGCTGCTTTAGCCTGGGAAGTTAATTTTCTTCACCAAGAGACCCATATAGCACAATCTAGTTTTACCCAAATCTCTATAAAATACACTGTGCCAAAAGGTGGGTGAGGGATAATCCAACTGAAACACAGCTGAAATCTGACATTTTATAAGTGTCCATTGGCCAACACACAAAAATGGAAATCGTTTATTGACCTCTTGCTTTATTAAACTTTGCTCCGTTCTCATCTTCACAGGTAGATTAAAAAAAAAACAAACATTCAAACACTCGAAGAGAATTAGTGATTATATTTGATCACCTGCATGCAAATATAAGTAGTGTCAGGGGTGAGGAGCATTACTACGGGGTGTTCAAACTTGTAGGCACCAACCCGAGATACTACGGTTAACCTGAAACACCTTTGCCTCTCTACGCTTGGAAAACAGTCTTGGGGAATATGAGAATTACAGTACCATCCCAGGGCATGTACACGGGACAGGCAGGTTCATGTTAGATGGACATCTATAAAATTCTGGCCTTGGGTGAAAGGGACAAAAAAGCCAGTATTCCTTCTGTCTTCCCTCTAGGTATCCCAAGATCTTGTTCGGAGCAACTGTAGCCAGATAAGGCCCCAGGAAAGCAAAGCTCCCAGGCCTCTGCTTCCCTTCACCCCCTTCCTCTAGATGCCCAGTGGCCTCCTTATAAGGCAGCCTAATCCCCCCCCCCACTCCACTGTCTACTGACTACACCATGATGCAAAGATACCCCCTCTTCTACTCTTTACCTGGCACAACTTCTACTCCCTCAGCAGGCAGGTTAGAGCCAAGGGGTTGACCTTGGACTCCCTAGCACTACACAGGGCCCTTGCTCATGGTAAGGGTCCTATTCTGCACTGTATCAGCGTGTCTTTATTTTTAGCAAAGCAGGTGACCACTCTCCAGAGGCCAGGACGACAGAGTGTACATGGATGATTTGGTGGCAGTAGCAGATTTCAACTCTAGTGCATGCAAAGCCGAGTACTAGAACTGCCCAGATGTTGATAAAAAGGAGACCACAAGTGGTTCCACTCAAATCCAACTCCACTGTTGCTAAAAACTTCAAAGGACACAGCCTGGGAATCTTTCTGTTAAGGGCCACATACACCATAGAAGCCTCACCTCATGAAGCTGTTAAAACCCCGTAGATCTTCCCTAAAATAAACTAAATTTACTTCAACCTGGAGGCAAAGAATTGGGTAGTACTCTCTCAAGAACTTGCAAATCCTTAGGAGTTTGTGATTTTTTTTTTTTTATCCTCGTGTGAATAGCTACACATTTCAGGCTGCTTCTCCATTCCCTTGCTATTATCTCGCTGAAAGCTGGTGACAACAGCGTGTGCAAAACTAGTTTTCTTTGCTATAAAAATTCAGTTCCCCAACCCTTGCTTCTCCAAAACCTCTTCATGTGTCCTATAGTGCTTTACGAGCCACATAAACACTTTAAACCCTAAAAACAAATAATCCAAGAATAACTTAATCAGCCAGATGTTCAATGCTATCTGCTTTCATTGGACTGCTTCAGAAAGAGAGCTAATTCTTAAAGTTTCTGATTTTCTGCAAGTTAATAGCATAGTCACTGTTCATTTAACGTGTTCACATAGGTAACCCGCACATCAAGGAGCCCGGCGCTCTGAGAACTGGATTGTTTCCCGGCCCCATTGAAAATGGGGGTGGGACAGCCCAGGTGGCTCAGCGGTTTAGCGCCGCCTTCAGTCCAGGTCTTGATCCTGGAGACCCGGGATCGAGTCCCATGTCAGGCTTCCTGCATGGAGCCTGCTTCTCCCTCTGCCTGTGTCTCTGCCTCTCTCTCTCTCTCTCTCTCTCTCTCTCTCTCTCTCTCTGTCTCTCATGAATAAATAGATAAAATCTTAAAAAAAAAAAAAAAAAAAGAAAAAAGAAAGAAAGAAAATGTGGGGTGGAGAGGACTCCATTGGCATCGGAGAGAGGCCACAGCCGGGGCACACCTCTTCCCGGAGCTGGAGAGGCCTCAAAGACAAATGGGTCTTCTCCGCACACTTAGTGCCCTAACCAGCCATCTCTAGGCCCGGCTGCCTTATCGGACCACAAAGGGCCTCTTCAATGATTGACTTTTCAAACCGTAAATGCTCCCAGTGTTTTCTTGAACACATTTGTAAATAGAACACAGAACTCTTTAGGTCACAGGCAATTTGAGCCTAAGTCCGATGACCTACCTGCCTTCCAGTCCGGCCTCTGCCCAGAACTGCAAAGGAATTCTTTCTCAATTCCATCTTTTTTCCCATTTCTAGCATATGGATAGTATAATAAGACAAGGAATTTAAAAATTTTAAATGCCATACAAGGATCTATCATTGTGTATGCGACCTATGCTTAGGCCCCAAGAACAACGTAATCGATATATGGACCATCCACGTAAAATCAACCAATGAACCAACTAACAATTTGAGAAAATATTTTTTATACTTTGATTCCCTTAAAGAAACACTGTACACATTTTCGCCCAATATCATTTAATTTGGCACACATCTAGTGAGGGTGCAGTAAATCAAATTAAGTGCTCCTTTTCCTCTGCTCTTCACTAATAGGGGAGAATATTTGTTTAATCTTTCTAAGCATAATCATCGATTCGTTAAGAAAACCAAGGGGGAAAATAAATAAATAAACAAACAAACAAACAAACCGAGGGGGTACACAGATTTTCAATTCCTCTTCACCCACCGGCATCTGGCCCTTTTGTCACTGAAGGCAACAGTTCTGCACACCTGGTCAACTGTAGATGTGATTCTAGTTCCTGTCGTGCTAGAATGAGGCAAATTCTCCACTTTTCTGAGCCTTTGGTTCCTCCAATGTGGGAATTAGCAAGTCTGAATGCATCCCCCTTTCCAAAGCACAGAGGAGGGGAGAGACTGCAGGATCTCCCTGCTTGGAGCCCCGGCAAAGAGTGATGTGAACTACGCATGTGTCCACCAAACAAGCCAATAGATAAAAAGGCAGACATCCTGAAAGATTCCTTAAAGTGGGAAAGTGGGAGCAGGGAGGCGAGAGGCTGCTCCCAGGAGTCCAGAGCTTCTCATCCAAAGCTGAAAGCAAGCTTCGACGGGGGCCACTAAAAAGTCCTGCCTTGTACACTCGCGGGGCTGTCACGGACTTTGACAATAGGCTCATTCATTTCTCAACACACTATCAGAAGGACCCACTTACTACCCTGTAGCAGACGCTGTCTTTGAGGAACCTGCATACATACCTCAGTATCTTTTCTCATTCCCCGCCGAGAACAACCCTGGGAAGCAGCTATTTTACCAATCCTGCACAAGAGGAAACCGGGGCTTCAATATTTCTAATGATCTGGCCAGTGAGAAGTTTTCTGCACTGCTAGGACTCCAGCCAAAGCCTCTGACCCCAATCCCAGAAATCTTCCTTTCCCTCTCGGCGCTGCCTCGGCTGGTGCCAGGCACCAGGTTCACTGGCCCGGCTGCCAGCAGCACTTCCACTTGCCCCAGGCCCCAGCAGCGGGCACCTCTCCTGTTTGACCAAGACATCACTTCCCTCCGCTGCACTGCAGGCTCCCTCTCCGGCGCCTCTCCCAACCCCTGCTTCCCTCCTACCTTCCCAAGAGGGGAGATGCCAGCTTTTTTCTTTCCCTGCACCTGCTTCTTCTGTTCACCTCTGGCTTCCTCCCTCCCAAACATCCCTAATCTTGTCTTCGTTCTCTCCCACTCCTCATGTGTTTACCAAACATGCCTGGGCAGGGGATTTGGGGGACATTCCTGAATAAGCCTTCCCACAACACTACCACCTCCTCAAAATACTCCGCAGATTATTTTTAACTGGCACAGTTCTAGATCCAGTGTCTATCCTCCAACTTCAATTGTCTTGGCAATTCCTCTCTCCTTCGTCCCTTGAACCATCCTTTCCAGACACTGTTCTCAGCCTTTGTCGAGGCTGGCCCTTCCCAGACACTCCTGCCTCTACCTGTCTGCCTACCTCCCTCAGGGGCTTGCCTACTGCATCCTACATGGCATTATGGAGACCCTTTTGAAGGCACAAGACAGAGGTTAAAAACTGACAAGTCTCCAAGTCTGTCCTGTTAGAGATTCAGCCTCTCTTTGAGTTTGGGCCTGACCTTTTGTGGGTTCATCTTCCTTGGGATGCTTTCTCTTGTGTTTGGGGCAGTAAGAAGGCCCTGAGGCCACATTCCAACAGAGGCATCTCTACCCCCTACACACACACACACACACACACAAACACCGTAGTCTAAGTTACATAGGCCCACATGATCTAGGCCAAAGGAGTATCTGCAGCTCTGTGTTATCTTGTCCAGCCTACAGGCCTGGAGCTTCCAAGTGAGGGTGAGGGTAACACCAAGTACAATTAGCTGGTGGTGAGGAGAGGGAGTCCTGGAGTGTTGCCTATGCCTCTCTCCCTGAGGAAGCTGCAGGTGGCTGGTGGAGGCTTTATCTGCGCATGAATAAGATATGGTCCTAAAGAAACAGGCCCAGGGCAGCGTGATGAGTGTGCCAACCGGCTCCTTAGAGCAAAGTCCAAAGGTAGGACTGCTCAACTTGGGAGAGAGAGACAGAGGATCACAGAGGAGGCGGCCCTCGAGCTGGATCTTGAAGAGTAAGAAGTGGTTCATCAGGAAGAGCAGGGAAGGAAGGATATTCTACGACCTCACTCCTCCCACCACCAGCCCCCAGCAAATCAGCCTCGTAGAGGCAGAGAGTTTGACAGAGAGCAGGAAAGAAGCCTGAAGAAGCACATAGGATTTGGAGTGTATTCTGCGTCCTGGGACGCACTGACAGGTTTCACAAGGACAGGTGACTGCTAGGCTTGGGACGCTGAGTAGTGTGGGAAGAGACAGGAGAGATCTGGAAGGATGCCTCCAGGTTGCTGGTTTGCTCAGTGTTAAAAGCCTGAGTCTCCATTTCAGTCACCTGTGCATTCACACTCCTAACCTTCAGGTGATCTCTGCTGCTTCTTCACTCCAAATGCAAGCAGCGCCCATGCTTCAAGGTCATGCCTAATGAACTTTTCTTCCCACAGCTGCTGCCAGGCCTCCATTACCTCCTGTGCCCGACTTATTACTCTAACCTTCTCACTGGACAAGTCACCTCCCATCTCTCCCACACATCAGACTCATCTCCCTAAAGCACAAAGCGACAATCCTTTGCTTAAAAATCCCAAATATTTCCCTATCAGCTGCAGACCTAAATTCCTCTAAGACCTCAGGCCAGCCTCTTCTCCCGGCATACCCCCAGGCCACCTCCACACTCAGGATCAACCCCTCAGCCCATTCCTTCTCCACCTACCTCGGTTCCCCACACAGACCTTCAGAGCTCCTCAGTCAAAAGTGACTTCTTTCTCCTCTGTACTTCTAAAGTGCTCGATGTGGACCACTCCTCAGGTACTTGATCCTTTAGATCATCCCTTCACCCAAACACAGGGCCACCTGTTCCAGTGCCACACGCGCACTGGTTTGGGTCGGAGCTGTCAATACACTTATCTCACTTCTGACACACTGAAACTCTGACAGCAAGGAGGGAGCCTCCGCGCGCATCCCCAGGAACCTCTGAGGGCCTACGCACAGCAAACCACAGGTACTCCAAAAATAAAATGGTTGAAATGAATAGAGACATTATCATAAGTTCCCTTAAATAGTAAACTGCCTTAAGTGCATGCAAAATCAATCCTAATGACGAAGATTTAAAGCATAATTCAATGTTTCTCCCGGGGCATATGAACTATGTCAAGGGAAGGTGCATTTATATACTTTGCATGGTTCTGATTCCTCCCCTCCAGCACATTCCCGCACCCCTCCACTCCGTCTGCCCACCCCCCTGCACGCTCTCACACCACTATGTGGTTATTAGTGGAGCAGCAGTCCTTGGCCCGTGTCTAATGGAAGAAGGAACTGATGAAGCTAGAACAACCACCTACTGTCAGGGGTGTGTTCTGAGACATTCTACGCGCCCCCGCAAGCAACCCTCCCACGCCACACCTGCCGGCCTAGACCTACTTGACCCGCACCCCAAGCCACGGGGGGGAGCAGCCGCCGCGGGAGGGGGGGCCGGTCCGAGTCCGGAGCAGGCTGGCCCGGGAAGGGCCCGCAGCGCTGAGGGCCCAGGGCAGCTCTCCCCAGAAGCAGGTCCACGGATCACTTTCTGCAGCCCCTCCGGGACCACCTCGGGCAGCTTCACGGTGCTTTGTCAAGGCAACACGGCCCGCCACAGCACCCCAACCCTGCTGGGCCAGCTGCAGGGCACAGATGCACCCCCAACCCCACCGGCCTGCACCCCCAGGCCGGGTCAGGGCTGCAGCCCGGGAATGCCCTCGAGCCCGCCACCGCGTCCCCTGCACCCTCCAGCGTCTCTTATCAAGGTCTCTGCGCTGAGCAGGCCCCTGGGGACAGGCTTCTGGCAAACTCCAGCCGGGGCCCTGGACCCTCCCCGGACTCAAGCCCAGCGGCCCCCAGCCCCGCAGCACCCACCGCGCACCTGGGGGGGGGGAGGGGGGAGGGGGAGGGGGGAGGGCACCCAAGAACCGGGCCAGCTGTGCGAGGCGCTCGCCTCCCGGGGACGCGGGGTTCCCCGCAGGACGCTCCGGGTCTCCCCGGGAGATGCCGACCCTGCCCCACAGACGTCCTTGCCTTCCCCGCGTGTCCCCCGGGCAGGGAGCCCGCGGCTGATGGGGGCGCTGAGCGGCGCCCCGGGTCCCTGGGGCCGCGGGGGGGGCCGCGACGGCTCAGGGGGGCACCGCGGGGCGCCGGGGGCCCGTGCCCGGCGGGGGGGGGCCCGGGGACTTGCAGCCGCCCCACCCGGGTCGCCGCCCGGCCCGCCGCCTCGCCCCGGGAATCGTCGCCAAACTTTCCCGGGCTCGCTCGGCCCCGGGGGTGCGGGTCGCCCCCCCCGCCCCCCCCCCGCCCCCCCCGCCCCGCGCCCCGGGTCGCGGCGGGACGGTCGCTTCACCTGCGCGCGGCTGCGGCTCCGCCGAGCTCCCGCTGCTCCTCCGCGTCCGGCCCCCGGCGCCGCCCGGCGGGTCCCCGCGCCGCCGCCGCTCCCGCCGCTCCCGCTCCCGCTCCCGCCGCCGCCGCCCCGAGCCGCCGCCGCTTCCCCGCCGCCGCGGGAGGCGCAGTCCCGGGCGCCCCGGGCTCGGCGGGTCCCCGCGGCCGCAGCCCGCTCCTCGGCCGGTCGCCCAGCTGCGCGGCAACGGGGATCCGCGGAGCCCGGGGATGGGCGGGGATTCCCTCCCTCCCCTCCCCTCCCCTCCCCCGCCCGCCCGCCCTCCCGGGGCCGCGAGGGGCGGGAACTCCCCGCGCCGACTGACAGGCCCGGGGGGCGGGGATCCCCCGCACGGGCGGCCGGTGGGCGGGGATTCCCCCTGAGCCGGGCACCCCTGGGGGAGCCCCGGGCCGGGCCGCCGTCTCCGGGAGCCTGGGGGGAGCCTGGGGGGAGCCTGGGGGGATGCTGGGGCGATGCTGGGGGATGCTGGGGGGATGCTGAGGGATGCTGGGGGGATGCTGGGGATGCTGGGGGATGCTGGGGGATGCTGGGGCGATGCTGGGGCGATGCTGGGGCGATGCTGGGGGATGCTGGGGCGATGCTGGGGCGATGCTGGGGGATGCTGGGGGGATGCTGGGGCGATGCTGGGGGATGCTGGGGGGATGCTGGGGGATGCTGGGGGGATGCTGGGGGGATGCTGAGGGATGCTGGGGGATGCTGGGGCGATGCTGGGGGATGCTGGGGCGATGCTGGGGGATGTTGGGGGATGCTGGGGGATGCTGGGGCGATGCTGGGGGATGCTGAGGGATGCTGGGGCGATGCTGGGGGATGCTGGGGGATGCTGGGGGATGTTGGGGAGATGCTGGGGGGATGCTGGGGGGATGCTGGGGGGATGCTGGGGGGATGCTGGGGGATGCTGGGGGGATGCTGGGGGATGCTGGGGCGATGCTGGGGCGATGCTGGGGCGATGCTGGGGGATGCTGGGGGCGGGCGCGGGGCGCCCTCTAGGTGGGAACCGGGAGCCGGGCGCCCGAGTGGCCGCTGCGGAGCCGCGAGCAGCGGTGCGCGCCCCGCACCGGGACGGGCCGGGGCGGGGGGGGGCCGAGCACCCACACCCGGCAGGCTTCGGCCTCCGCCTCCCCGAGGCCCAGGCTGATTGCACACGGGTATGGCAATACGAGAATTTCCGGGGAACCCCACGCCCCCCCATGCTGCTTGATCCCCTAGCCAAGCTCCTGAGAGACCCCAAAGGCAACGTCCTGCGGCCCTGGGGTGCTGCTTCGGGGCCGGGACGGGCAGCCAAGAGCCCCCCTTCCCCCCCCCAGGGGGCCCTGAGACCCGCTGCCCATCGCCCTTGGCCTTATTCCAGGTCAGTCGAGGAACAGAAGCCTCCGGCTTTTTTGGATCCTTCATTCCCGTGGATTTTCAGGAAGCCCTTCAAATATTTTTGGTTCTTTTTTTTTTTTTTTTTTTTGTCATCCTTGTCATTCTGCCTACCACGGGGAGAGGATGATAAGAACATAATAGGGAGACTGCGCCTCTCTGCAAATTAAGCTCTCTTAAGAGGAAAAAGCTGGTCTTTTTCAAGGGCTAGCAGATAAGAGTTAAAAACATATGAAAAATTACAAAACCTGGGATAATGAATAGTTGAATAATGCTTTTGACATTTTCTGCAGCGCAGTAATTGGAAATCTTTGCTTTGGGGGGGATGGGGATGGGATGGGATGGGAATGGGGTGGGGCAGGGATCCCCTGCAGCTTTGCCCAGCAAGGCAATAAGCTCTGGTCTCTGGGAAGACCAGACAGACAGACATAAATCACCTGCACAGATCGTGCAGAGCTGTCCCACAGCATCAGAGGCTGGCAGAGTCCCAAGGCATTTCGAGATGGTATTTTCGGCAGGGGTTGGGGTGGGGAAGTACTTGAATAGCTGTTCTTCAGCTTTTATAATTACCAGGCCACTGAGATCAATGTCTGCACAAATCCGAGCTTCCTATAGGATAAGCTGTGCAATCTCAGGCACCCAGAGCTTCTCTCTTCCTATCTGTAAACAGAGGAAATACCTACCACTCAGGATTGTGAGGATTGGCAGTGACACAGCTCCTCAGCACAGCACTTCCGAGGTGCTCAATGAAATGGCAACCGTTACCCAGAAAGGTATCATTGGGACACCACAGAAAATCCTTCTAGAATCACACAGGGCTGGGGTTTCTGTTTGTTTCACAACAGTCCATAACTCTCTTCCTATCATCACATCAACCATGAAAAGGCGAAGCCTGTCTCCGCAGCCTCTGTCCCCAGCACCAACCTCCATCAGCATCCGTCGAAAGTGTGCTGAATAAATGAATATATAAAGGAACCTATCACGCAGACTGGGAGCACTGCTACTCCTTACCCAATCCACCCCCAACTCCTTCATTCCAGCCGGGTACTCCTAACCTTCAAATTGTCCCTCTGCCAGAATGACACAATCCTCACACTCCTGTGTCTGCTGAAATCCCAAACATCACCTCTTCTGGGAAGGCTACTCTAATCACTGGCACCAGCACCAGGTTTCTTCTCCTGGATTAATCTTTCTGTAAGTTGCTAATATAACCCTTGTCGGGTTGTAGTAAGTCACAGGAATCATAATGTTCCCTCACCACACGCTTCCAGTTTGGGAGATCCTGGAGCAAAGAGAACCTAGATCTTATTATTTGTGTTCCCCAAACCTAGCGTGGCATAGTGCACAACCCCTAGTAGCTACTCAGTAAATATTTGCTGGATTCAAATGAATCATTAAATATACAGATACAGATGTGATATGTGTTCTATATGCAGGCGTAAATATTATATACAAAAGATACTTATGCATGTGTAATATGTTCTCATCTTTCTCCTTCAGACATGGCTCTGCTGACCAGCTTAAGATACTTCTAGTTTCAATCACTTTTCATCCGATATTTTCCAGATAGTTTTTGGCAAGTTCTTGCTGCTATTAATAGCTCACCTCTCAAGGGGTCAATCAAATGCATGGAAATTTTCTTTTGCCCTTGCAGTCTTGCCAATTTGGAAAGCTCACAACTGAGGGCACTCGTTTTCCAGTGTTTGAAGATCAAAATGTAAATTTTTCCTGCCCCCTTGTTAAATATTTAGTCACAGATTAGTACTTCTATCCAAGTGGCCATTTTAATTTATTGCTCATAATGTATATGATTTGGCGAGGAGGTTGGATTTAGAAAATCTAAGGCTTCTGGTAGGGACAAGAGAAGATCAAAATAATGAGCCGAGAAAAAAATGTATTGTTCTGGGCCATAATCTACCAATGATAGGTAAAGGAATGCAGCCTACTTGAGGGGAGGCCCCGGAGATTCCCACGGGCTGCAGTGGCATTTGGTTTACTTCTGAGCTTTCTCCCTCTATGAAGAAGAAACTACCCCACCAGGCAACTGTAACTGAATTGGAAGTTTCATCACCAACTCCAGTGAAATCGTGAAGGTTGCTTTCCATCTTTTCAGGTGCTCTTCTAAGTGTGTTGGGAGGAGAGGGAGCCTTTGGCAACAACTGGCTCAATTCCCTTCCTCCTCCAAGCCTCTGTGGGCTCATTTGATCTCCAAAACAAATTCTAGCTTCCCCCATTTACCCAGCTAGTTAGCCTCCTTTTTTTTCCTCTGGAAATTCCTGGCCACTAACTCTTCCATTCAGGAACTCACATGGGAATGAGCCATCCCCTGACCAAGGAAGGTTTAGAAAGAACAAGTGAGGAACAATGACACTAAAACATTAATTCACTGGATCCTAATTTGGAATGTGCTTGAAGTTCACCAGGAGATTTGAAAATTCAGATACCCTGGCGTCAGCCCCTGAGATCATCAGATGCTGAGTCTGTAGGGCAGCTCTGGGTGCTGCTTTCCCAACCAGCACCCTATGATTGTGACTTGGGTGGCCCACAAAACAGATTTGAAGAAATACTGAAATAGAGTGACTTTAAAAATGGGAGGGGGCCCAAGTTAAATCATACTCTCGTGCGTGGTCACAGTGCTGATAGAATTTAGTTTAAACCTTGATGAAAATTTTGTAATATTTATTCCATCCTCAGACACATGTTGTATTAGCCAATACACAAAATGGACCCGCAGTTGATGTACGCTGTTTTGAAATACTTGTCTAGGGGAAAGATTTCAGTACTTTTCATCCTGAGTATACTGAAAAAGATGAGTTTCACTGTGTCCACGAGCATGCCATTGGAACTTATGCAAATGTGTTTTGTGGTTTACAGTGTGGCACAGTATTATGGCACATGAAGAATTTATGGTTTTCTCCTAGGGGGCTGCCCCCTACTGAATATACTATCTCTCCTTCTATTTATTTAGATGGCTAAATCATCCATTATTTTATCTTTGACTCAGACTTCCATTTATACTATGTAAGCATGGTTGCCAGGGTAATTTTTTTTAATAAAATTTTTGGCAGGAAGAAATGAATTATATACTAGCAAGTACAGACCAGATATTGCTTATTATTTTTACAATTTATATAGATGATTCAATAATTCTGTCCAGTGCTGAATTACCCTGTATACTCAGGGCACCGGTAAAACCAGGCTACGGGAGAGAGAGAGGTTCAGCTTTGATTAACATAACCAGTACTGTGCAATCAGCATATCGAAAGAGAAGCTATTTTCGTTCTACATACGCATGGATTTTGCTTGCTAGTTGGCCAGTATCTTTATTTTTAATTTACACAAGAGACAGGACATAGGGATCTTCTTGGGGCTTGGGGCTTCAATCCTATTGGTTCGGTCGTAAACATTTTCCTTCCAGAAGTTGGGAAGCTTGTGTCCTCCCCCATTGGCTCTTCCAATTCAGTCAAATCATCGTGCATCTAAATTGGTAGACTATTTAGGTAAGATATTTCCTAGCTCCTCATTTTGTGCACAACAGATTCTCATTCCGAACTCCTATCTCCCCTGCTGATTATTCTCCTTGTTCAGTTCTGCTCTACTTACTTATGAAAAGGCATCATTCTAAGTCAATCATATGCTATTTTTACACCTTCATCAGATACTTCCACTTCCAGATATCTTCATTTAATAATCTCCAAAAAAGCAATTATAAAAATAAACATATTACTAGTCTCTCTCTTCCGTTTTGTGGTTGTTGTTCTTATTGCTGTTGTTCCCTTTTCCTAATTTTATGTCCCCTCCTTATTATCTCTTTTACCAACCTCAGCACCCGTCTTTACTGGGACAGCTAAAATGGACATGGAAATAAAAGCCTGGTAATAATGATACCCAGCCTACAAAAGCCACAGACCAGGGCTGTGTTCTGCGGCCAATCCCGGTAACTCAGTGAAGTGTGGGGTTACCTCAGGCAAGCTTCTCTCAAATGAGGATAACAATACCAGCCTCTACAGATCTCATTAGAATCTCGAGTCCCCAGTGAAATCATAGATGCAAAAATACTTTGAAAAAAAAGGTAAAGGTCTCCTCAAATGAGAGAAGGTGAGAGTAACAGCTCTTTGAATGGCAATTTCAGGTTGTCACAGAAAATACATGACTAAGATGATTTACATTTCATCTCAGTGTACAGCAAGAATCACCAAGGGCAGTAGATGAGGCAGTCGATAAATCATCATTAACAACTTATTTGCATGATGTATGAATTAGTGGGCCAAACATAAGACATGCATTTTAGATCTCTGCGGTGTTCAGGAGTGATGTACTGGTCGATGAAATCCACAGGAAGCAGAACCTTTGAAGAAAGGATACAGTGGACTTGAAAAAGCCAGTCATTGCCCATTGGAAAATATGTAAGAACAGCTTAATTTTGTTGGTTTTAGCATATGCTAATAGCGACCTCCTTCTATCTAATTGCCCAAGGGGTGGGTTCCTCTAAGTCTGCTCTTGAAAAGAGCCCCAGGGATCATGCCCGTGGCCCTGAAATGGTTGGCCTTTATTTAAGTCACAGGGTCCTTCTCATTTCTGGTTAATAGAAAACTATTAACAAATATTTAAATGCTCATTTTCTCTATTTGTTAAATATTTTTTCATGAATCCAGGGAGCAGCGAATCATCTTTTCTGCTTTACTGTGCACTTATCAACAAAGCAAATAACCTAAATTGCTTTTAAATAATTTGTTTTTGTAACTTAGACAATCAGACCACCTGGAAAGAGAAAAGAAACAAAACAACACACGATGAGAGCTCAGAATTCTGGAGCCCAAAGGAGATTCCTTAGGAACCAACTTGCCCTACTTTGGAAATCTGCCCATCATTTTAGAAATGCTAATTATGCCTATTTAATGCCTGGTTTTCACAATCAAGGTGATGTATCTCAGGACACTGAAGATAGAGAGCCTGACTTCAAGGACTGAGGGTGTCCATGTTCCCTTGTCATTGAAGGATGCACACATATCTCTGCCTCATGCCAGAGTAGAGGAAATATTCTCCAAAGAAGGCAGCAGACCAATAAATTAATTCCTTATGATAAATTCCAAATGCTCCTTAAAGAATGATGTTTTTCTTATTAAAGTCTTTTGAGACATGTACCATCAGTCAGAATGTCATGGGGCTTATCAATATTGTATCTCCAGCATGAATTTGTAAGAAAGTGTTTTTAGAGATCAAAAAAGTTCACAGAAAATGCAGTAATACAGAGAGTGTCATAGTGCAGAATTTTCCAAAATTTGCTTCTTTGGCATGCATATATTTTCCTAACAAGGACTCCATCTACTCCAAAACTGAACTCTTTTTTTTTCTAGAATTGCTCATTGTAAATCTCTTTCTGAAATGAAAGGGAATGGTCCCATAGATACCATTTCACATTAGAATTTTTTGCTGATCCCAACCCGGGTAAGATAGGAGAGGTGCCTAGGATACAAAATATACAGAAGTGCTCACTCATTCTCTGGGCTGCGCCTAATCCCAACAGTGAGGACCGCCTTAATTTTGGGCCCCAAGCACCTCTCTTGCCTTGCCCTAGCCCTGGCCCTGGTTCTCTGACAAACACACAGAATGCAGAAAACACTTGAGTGGGTTGGACGCTGATTCAGCAGGGGGAAGTGCAGCAATAGTGTTCAACAGCACCACTGTTGAAGAGCAGTCTAGGTCTTGCCAATGTCCGTGGGGGTGACCTGACGCCAGCTGGGCCCACACACTCTGCCCCGTGATGCAATGCTACACTCGCTGCCCTGCCTCCCGTCTCGTAGATGACCACACACATGCTGCCAAGCACAACTGTCAACACTTCACAGACCATCAGTGGAGGCAGGCCTGGCACCACCATGTCCACTTCCTAGTTTTTAATCCCTCAGTCGAATTATGGTAAACTTGAGTGCGCAGTAGCCTCTAAGACCCATTAGACATGTAAATGTGCCTTTTTCACCTTTGCATTCATCCATCCCTACTATGAGCCTTTTTTGGTGATCCGCCTCTTGCCATGCTCTCAGATCCATGATACCCCACGTCCACTCCAATGCAGTTTCCTCCAACTCGCACTCCCACCTGTCATCCCAACAAGTATCCTCATTTCTTCACTCTCTTCCCTAAACACTCCTTCCTCCAGACTCTCACCCTCCAGTGAAGACAGTTTCCCCTGCAGCTCTCTCAAGCAGAGTGTTTATTTGGTTACAAGCATTACCTTACAACTCAGTGGGGAATGGTGTGAGGACCCCCATGCTTTGGGTCTATGGCCTATCATCTCCATCACTCTTATCTAATCTTGTGCCTCGATTGCACCTACCTGAAAACTCCATTCCAGGATGAAATCGGCCCTTCCCTGCACCAATGCCTGATGCTGAAGCATTGATGGGAAGAAACAAAACAAAACAAAAGAAAAAATCAAAACCATGCCTGGGTAGATGGCAAATTCCTGGTTGCCTATCACAACCAGCTCTAAACAGTGTCCAGCTACCATTTCCCTCATCAACCCACTCTCCCACTTATGCAATAAGTATTTCAAACTTTCTTCACTGTGTTCAAATTGCTGACTCCTTCTGTCTTATCCTTGTCTTTTTATCCGATGATGACCTTGCTTTCTAATTCTCAGATAAAATAAAAGATATGAGGTAGGAGCTCCTTTAACTTGCCATCTCCAGATTAATAGATCTTCCCCAAATCAACACCCACCTTCCTCCTCCTTCCTTCATATCACCATGCATAATTCTTCAGGGCATGAACATCATGCTTGGGATAAAATGCAGTGTCTCTAGCCCGGTTTGCTTGGCCCCATGTGATCGGCCCCTATCTACCTGTCACTCTCACCGTGTACCACTCTGCCTCTTGCTCGCCCCACCCAGCAGTGCTATCTGCTTTTCAGATCCGTGCACCATGCTCTTTTGTTCTACAGAATCTGGAAATTTTTGTTTCCTCTGCCCTGGAAGCTCTTTTTATTCCTCAATTTGCCCCTCATCCAATTCTTACTTATTCCTCAGGACTCTCTTTAGATCTCACTTTCCTCCAGGAAGCCTTTTCTTTCTCCCAGGTTAGGTGCCCTGTTTCATGGTACTATGTCTTTTCCTTTTACAGCATTTGTCTCGATTGCTCTTCAATCTTTGTGAAATTACTTTTTTTAATGTGTGCTTTTTTTTTTTTTTGAAAATATAGACTGCGGGTATTATGATAGAAAATCTTTGTCTATCTGGTTCAGAAATGTAATATTTAGTTCTTGACATAGTGCCTGGCACAAGATAAGTACTCAGAAAATATTTGTTGAATAGATGGATGAATAGCAAAAGCATAATAAGGTGCTCATGACACTGGGAGGTAATATACACAGACCATTTAGTTAATTGCCCTGTACTGGCAATGTAGTATTATTATGCTTGTACTCTGAATTGCTCCTGGACTTCTTGATCTAACAAAAAAAAAAAAAAAAAAAGGTAGCTAAAAAGCATTTTATTCCTGTGACATATAGCATGAATTGTTCTTCAATTGATTTCTTCTGTTTGGCTGCTTATAACAAGCATATTTGACTTTGCATAGTGTGAGGCCTCAAAAAACCAATGTATCTAATGGTGGAAGCCGAAAGTCATACTAACATATGCTTCCTAGGCTAGGTAGTCCCTGCTTGCCCTCCAGATCTACTTCCCACCTTTTATTCTGTTCTGTGCCTCAGGAAGCTGGCCTCCTATTGTGTTCCTCCTTGTTTCTTGCCTTCTGGTTAGGGCACCACCAATGGGAGATCAGTGGCAGGATAACAAGAAGGCATTGATCTCTCTGGCTCCTCATTGGGGCCGTGGGTTAACAGTGACTCTGCTCCTCTACCTGAGTTCCCAGCTCTTATCAGGGACGGCTCTGATCCATCACTCTTACCGGGCCCTTACTCTGTAGGGACTCCTTCCGGCCTACAGTAATTACAGCTCCCTGAAGTTGCTAGCCTTGGCATGCTTCATTATCCTTTTTGTTTTCCTTAACTTGTCCACACCTTTGTCAATTAAAATCTCCCCAGTTATTCCTGTATGACTGTGCTGTATTCTGATAGGACCCTGACTCATAGAATTCCATTGCCTAAATAAATATAATGAAATCACATCAAGAGGTGCTTGTGTGCTTCTCTAGATCTCTCAGCTACCTCTCAGACAGTCTGCATGCTTGGCTGATATGAGCTTAGGTGCCATTATCCCCATTTCCCAGGTAGACACAGGCATCTGGAAGCAATCAAAGTAAGAGATGTACTCACAATGCCAAAGCTCGGTGATGACAGCGTCAAAGCTACACCTCAAATCTGGACCTTACACATCAAATTCAGAGCAATAGCTTGGCTACTCCCCTCCCAGAGAGTCACCTGCCGGAATCCATACAGCCAGGATCCCAGATAAATCATTCCTTGGTGGCAAACCTCTCTGCAGCGAGTCTAATCCAGGTGAACTCTGAAGCTGGTGGGTGTGCAGCTGGCTCTGTGCCCCAGTTTGGAGCAGGTCTGGGACACATTCCCAGATGGCTCTTGGATGCCATTACTTTTTCTGGCTGCATTCCTGGGGGAGGTGGCAAAACACACACAGGTCTCCTAGCTGCAAACCCAAGCAAAGAGCACATTGTCGTATCTTTAGCAAGTGATAGCACACAAACCCAGAAAGCCAAAGGACTAGAGAGAGATATATCTACCCAGCTGAACGATATTCACTCTTTAGAGCTAAGGGCACAGCCAGTATAGAAGATTCTCTATCCTTTTCTTAAAAGAAAGTGCCCAAAGCTTTGAGCAGATCACAGACAACCCTTCATTCAACCCTCCCAATTTCCTCCCCCTGGAAAATGGAGTTTCCTTCTCTGGAAAAGGAGAACCAATTACCCATTAAGGTGAGCAAAAGTCTCCATGGGTTTTAATTTTAAAGCCTCAAAAACAAGACTACTATTGATTTTTCTCTTTTGGGGGGTGGGCAAAAGGCAGCTCCCATAGAGAGGCAGTATGAGTCATAGTTAAAAGCATAGACTCTAGAGCCAGAATACCTGGATTTGAATCCCTTCTTGTCACTAACTAGCTATGTGATCTCAGGGCAGTGACTTAATCTAACCTCTCTCTGCTTCTGTTTTCTTATCTGTAAACATGAATAATGGTAGTAGCTACCTCACAGGGTTGACACAAAGGTTAAAAGAGGGACTATAAGGAAAGCACTTTGAACAGAGCCTAGTAAGACTACTTATATAAGGTTGTTGAATTAAGTTGTTTCCATAATTATTTATGTATCTTTAGATACATCTCGAGTGATGACCATTCCATGATTTTTTTGTCCTTTCTTTGCTTGGAGCCCAAATAACTTCTAGGGTGAAACAACAGATCCTAAAGAAGCTTTGCTACCAGTGCCAATCATTAGATCAGAGGAATTTGGCTTGTGTCTTACCTGCCATCAGGAAGAGAATGTACCTGGGATGCTATTAATTGGAAAAGCACATTCTGGTACATAACTCAGCCTGGCAAGCTCATCAGTTGTGCCCCGAGAAGAAGGGGGAGCACCAGGTGGCCTTACCTGCTGGATTGATCCAGGAAGATGAGATACCTTTTAAGCAGGCCATCTATCACTGATCACCAAAGGCCCAGTGTGAGCCTCTATCCATCACTCACAAAAAATCTTTGCATGTGGGCCTCTGTCCCACAAGGCAACACATATTTTGCACTTCTCAGTGGCTGAATTCATGTGCTCTTCCCTCTTCTCCTGTCTTCTTAGATTTCCTATTGGAAGTCAGCAACCAGCCCAGTTTTCCATACATAAGCTCTGGTTTTCTCAAAACACAAGTCCTCTGAGCCAGAGGAGGAGCTCAGTGTCTCTATCAGGTTCTCCTCCTCTTAAGGAAGTCTGATTGACTGATAGTCCTTGTTTGTTTGTTTAAATATTTTATTTATTTATTCATGAGAGACAAACACAGAGAGAGGCAGAGACACAGGCAGAGGGAGAAGCAGGCTCCCCGCCAGGAGTCTGATGCAGGACTTGATCCAGGACCCTGGGATCACGACCTGAGCCAAAGGCAGATGCTCAACCACTGAACCACACAGGTGTCCCTTGACTGATGTTTTTAATGAAAACATTTCAGTTCCCCTGAGAAGTTGATAGTTCCTAAGAGTGACTGTCCTTTCATAACTCAGTAATAAGTAGATAATTTTGACTGAATACTCACCATTTGCTAGGCACTATGCCAAACACTTTATATAACATTCTCATTTATTCTCCCAATCATTCTAGGAGGTAGCACAAAAGTTCATTATCTGAGTCCCTAGAGCAGCACTGTCCCATAGAAATGTAATATGAGCCACAAATGTGGCCATGCATGTCATTTTGAGTTTTCTAGTAGACACATTATAAGAAATAAAAAAGAAACAAGGGAAGCTAGTTTTAATAATGTATTTTGTTTAACCCAATGTATTTTAAAATTGGCATTTCAACATGTAATCCATATAAAAGCTTTAATGAGATATTTTACATTCTGTTTTTTTGTACTAAGTCTTCAGAATCCAAACTCCAATTAATAAATGTAGAAGGAATGAGGGGAATAGGAAATCACCATGTGTCAAACACCACCACCATTATCATATGCAGGTTCCATCTATGAATGCTAAAATTAGAGAATGAGAATTTGAGGGAAAAAATAGGATATTTGCATACTCTGAAAATATCTCTCAAGAAATTTACTAATTTCAAAGGGAGAAACAGTAACCTTGTAGTGGAGAGAGACCCTGCAAACATCACAAAGTGAGCAGAATTAACATCATCACTAATAGGACATATCAATATAATGTAACCCCAGATAAGATGCACAGAGGATACATCACTTTTCAGATCTTACCAAAAATCTATGACCTCAATATAATTGTGAAAAAGCATCAGAAGTGTCCCAAATTGAGAAGTAGTATTTAAAATAACTGGTCAGTACTTTTCCAAAATGTCAAGCTCATAAAAGACAAGGAAACCCTCACAGATTGAGAGGACTGAGGAGGTAAAATAACAATACAATGGGGGTCCTGGATCAGATCCTGATGCAGAAAAAGGACATCAGTCGAAAAACTGGTGCAGTTTGAATAAGGTGTATACTTCAGTTAAAAATCATGTGCCAGTGTTCGTTTCCTGGTTTTGATTGTTTATCCTAGTTATTTAAGTTGTTAACATTAGGGGGAATCTGGGTATAGTGGATACAGGAACTCTGTACTCCTGCATTTTTTTCCATTGAGTCTAAAACTATTTCAAAATGAAAAATAAAAGGACATAGTGCATTGCAAATAAAAATGCAAATTGATTACAAATAACTTTGAAATTATTTCAAAAGATTCAGGAGCCTATGAAGCTGATGAAAGTATTGAAATATTGCTTAAAAATGCGTACAAACTAGATAAAACAGTTAACATTTGGAGAACAAAAATCAACAAGGATGGTAACAGGATGTGGGTTTCAAAAAACAATGACTTAAATGTCAAGGAATTATGAAAGATCCTTGGAAAAACGAATGGAGATTTCTAGTTTGTTTGCCAAAAAAATTTCTACCATAAAATCATACATTAAATGAAAGCTGTTTTATTATGCCACATATCATTTTAGTTTAAAAATTATGCCAAAATAGCCCCATGAAATTTATCTGTTCATTCTAAAAATGAACACATAGTTGCAATTATAATCTATGTTCGATTGAACATAGATAACATTTTATTTCCATAATTTGTAGCTACATTTTTTTAGATTAAAAAAGCCTCACTTAAATTTTTAATTCATCTTAAATGGCTTGACTTTGATCTCTTCCAGCTTCCATTACCCTTGTATTATGTGCACTTCCCATAATTTAAAAGGAGATCCAGGACTCAAACCCAAGTAATCTGCCCCTCCAGTGCCTGCTGGAGGCTCATCCCATAAGCAATATGTGCTCTGCGTTGTTCAAAGAGGTGAGCTCTCTCTGTTTCCATTCATTACCTGAACAAACTTCCTCCAAGTTAGCCAAAACAAGTTTCATGACCTCTGTGAGGACAAGGCACCCCGGAATGTCCTATTTTCTATCACTCCTTATGAATTTATTGAGGATGGGCAACTCCATAAATCAACAGAAGACAAAGAAGAGGATGGACATGAATGAGCACATGAACTTCATCAGCCGTGTCTGTATGGCATATGTGAAATATCCATTTTTTAATCTCCAAGACCCATCAAACCTTTTAAAGATGACACTTATTTTTAAATAAACCCACTGAATCTTGACACAAAAACTAAGCCAGAGCCAATGAAATCATTCAAACTGCTTGCAGTGTTCAAAATGATGAGCTGTGATATTTAAAATGAGACTGAAAGAGGCTTGGAAGACTGAAGAAATGAGATATATATCATCAGAAAGGAGCTTCCTACATTTAAAACTATCAGTAGCAAATGATATGGACAGAAGACTAATAAATTACAGTGAAAGGTAAGAGGATGCAAGTGCAGAATGAGTGGAAGAAACTTGGAGAAGCCAAGTGAGAAAACAATCTCTAATGGGACTCTAATATCTGGAGCAAGCATTGCTTTACACACACATACACACACACACACACACACACACACACACACACAAATACTCCCACATGACTGAAACTTAGATGATATCACTGGGGTCATTATTAAAATGCAATATGGTAAGTTATCCGTTCCTTTCTGGCCCCAATCACACCTGAGGTTGTTTTGGAGAAAAGCTCTCAGTCTTCAAGAATGAAACAGGGCATGACTGTCTTCTCTAGGCATATGTGCTGGCACATGGGCTCATTCAGATTCATCTTATCCCAAAATGACCCTCAAGACAATTGAAAATTGGCCAGTCTTCTAGTAACCTATTGTGCTAACAGTTGGAGAGATGCCACACTGGGCCCAAGCCAAAGTCAGAAACCTGGCCGGTAGGGACTGGCTTCCTGATCAGCATATTGCAGAGTCAAAAACTTTTGGTCCAATCTCTTCTTTTTTTCCTGAAAGTTGCAAAAAGATCTGGTCACTTCCTATTGGCCTTCGGTGGGCTAAAATCCTGGTAGGGCCTCTCTCATCCTAACCACAGTGCTCCTGTGAAGTTATCAAAGCGAAGAAGGGATGGGTGGGAATGGGGTGGGGTAGGAGTGATGACAGACCCTTCCTTGGTCTAGCCACCACAATACCTGTAGCTTTTGTTAATTCTTCACAGACCTTCTAGAGATTCCCTTTTTCTTGTCATCCTGCCTGTGATTCCTCATATTGCACAGTAGAGTGGAAACTTCAGTGCACTGTTTCCTACAATCCCCCTCAGGGCTACTGCTCAGCTGTGAGCCCTCTTTGGGAATTGCCTTAGCTAAAAAGAGCAAGGCACGCCCTCTTCTTAAGGCAAAATAAAGATCCAGGCTCCTTGCCCAATTCAGGGCAACTCTGAAGACCTATTTCAGCTTCTGATTTCCCCATGGGCTTGGCCAAGGCCTCTGTGAAGACTGCATCACAGGGGCCTCTGGGTGGTTCAGTGGTTGAGCATCTGCCTTTGGCTCAGGTCGTGATCCCGGGGTCCTGCATCAGGATCCCCACAGGGAGCCTGCTTCTCCCTCTGCCTATGTCTCTGCCTCTCTCTGTGTCTCTCGTGAGTAAATAAAATCTTAAAAAAAAAAAAAAAAAAAAAAAAGACTGCCTCAGAGACCAACTCCACCCTCTGCCCAATTCCACTTTCTTCTCTTCCTTCCAAGGATGTTAATCCCCGCATCACTCCCTTATCAACTAGCCATGCCCAAATCCCCAACTCAGAGTCTGCTTCCTGGAAGACCCAACGCACAACACATTCCTTTCTCCATTTTACCATCCACTGCCTGCCACAACGGCCTTCTTGTCAGCCAATCCCTGGCTCTCTTGGCATTTCTTCTCTACACTGACTTCCCAGTTTCACCAATCCGGGCTCCTTGGTCACTGTGATCTCCAGTTACTTGGGAAAAGTCCCCCATCCCTCTATGTGCATGATTAGGCCCCTCATCCTGCCAAACGGAAGAAGGATCTGGCCTGCTGTCATCACACATACCCACTCAATGCCAATGTGAGCTCTCTCATGGCTCACCCCATCCCAGTACTCTCAGTTCACTGGAAGACAGAGTATCCTGACTTTAGCCATTCCTGGGCCAAGGGCTCACAAAGTCATAGGCATCATCCATTGTATGGATTTGGCCAAGATGCTCTCCTACCCCCCTGGGCAACAGTGTCAGGTAAGCACAGCAAGCCAGAGCCACTATCCTATGCTCTTGCCGGAACGTAGCAGTTGCTAGTGCCTGGAGAGCCATCAGAGTAGAACGGAGGGGCAACTGTGTTGCATTCATAAGGATCAGTTCCAGTGGGGATAGAGGAGAGCAAACTGGGCCAGAGAAACATATGCATTCAGTCTTCTTCCAGTGTGAGAACTCCGGGAGTCAGAACAGCATATGGATAGGAGGAGAACAGAGCTCAGAAAGCAGGAGAGGCTAGATTGCCACTGAGCAGAGAGGAAATGAGGGCAGCTCTGAGCAGGGAGGGCAGGGGAGGGCAGCCCCTGGGAGAGAGGGGAGGGGAGGGCAGCTCTGAGCAGGGAGGGGAGGAGAGTGCTGTAGGGGAGTGCTGGGGAGGGGTGGGGTGTGCTGGAAGGTCAGAGTAAGATGAGATGTGGGCCAGGTCAGAAGATTTGGTAACCAAAGCCACAGCACAGAGTACCTCCGCCCCCCCCCACCCCTCTGAGGATTCTGCTAGGCGTGGGCAACTCCTCAGAGGTGCTCGAAACACAAAGAGCCCCACAGACCTTCCAAACTCAGAACAAGGCGCCTGTCACTGGCGCCTCAGCCAGGATGCCATCTCCTCCTGGCACCCAATTGTTGGGGTATCAATAGCCTCAAACACAAGGTGCTGAGCCGGGACACTCTCGGTTCTCGCTGCCGGAAACAGAGACACTCACACCCCTCATGGGGACCAGAGGGACTGCGTGTGTTTCCTGCGAGATGCCCAAAGCCGAGCCCCGCAGCGTGGGCAGCCCTGCGTCTGTCCGTCTGTCCGTCTGTCCGGGCATAGCGCTCCGTGCCCTGGGAATCTTGCCCACGGCAGCTCCCCCCAGGACCAAGGTGCGGGGCACCACCTGGTCACGGTTCGCCCTTCCTTCCCGCAAACAATCCCCTTGGCATTTCCTTGCTCCTGAGCCCCGAGAGAGCTTCTAGAGAAAGTGTGAACCGATGGAAGTCGCCGGGGCTGAGGCCCTCGGGTGCCAGGAACAGCTGCTGAGCTGGGGTGGTGCAGGGCCGAGGTCGGGGCCACCTCCCGCTGGGCCCACGGGTGGCAGGGGCCAGCCTTCCCCGAGGCCCTGGGGGTTGGCTGTTTTTGTGGCTCTCTGCTCCCCAACACTCGCTGACGCTGGCTTCCGTGAGATAGTCCCACCGTGGCCATGTGTGCACTAAGGGCCTTGGCTGAGGCTCATGCTTTTCTATTAATTAAAAATTAAGGCTCCCTAAAGAAAACTACTGACCCAGAAACTAAGATAAGCACAGTGGGGAACTGGAAAAAAAAAAAAAGCCCAATTTCTTCCTCTGTTCGTCCATTTCCTATAACAGGCCTTCCAAGGGCTCTCTATGTCCCATTGGCGCCACCTGAGAGCCCTGTTGGGGATTAAAAGCACCCACGGAAAAGGAGGAAATGAGTCACCTATGTGCAAAAGCTCAAATCAATCACTGGAGGCCCGTGGTAATTGCTAAGGGCTGCAGTCTGAAGATGCAAGCGGTAGTGCCCCCCTAACTAAAATGATTTTTTGAAGGAATGTTCCATGCTGCAGAAGGGCGGAGCGGGTACCACCTTGACGCCAGAGGAAGGTTGTCAAACCACCGGCAATTTGGAACGTGGCCCGTGTTTCATTCAGCTTTTCTTCCGGGGTAATTTCCTTCCACAGGGTGAGGCTGGGTTAGTGGTGCAGCCGGAGTTGGCTTTATCACGAGGGCTCGGCGGTTAGGGCTCCACCGCACTTAGGGTTCCAGGGGTCTAGGGCTCCAGGGCACTTAGGGTTCCAGGGCACTAGGGTCCAGGGCGCTTAGGGCTCCAGGGCACTAGGGTCCAGGGCACTTAGGGGTCAAGGCAGTTAGGGCTCCAGGGCGGCTAGGCCTCCACGGAGCTAAGGGCTCCAGGGCTGCTAGGACTCCACAGTGCTTAAGGCTCCATGGTGCTTAGGGCTCCACGGGGTTAGGGCACCACAGCACTTAGGGCTCCAGGGTGGCTAAGGCACCAGGGAGGTTGGCGCGTAGGGCTCCAGGTCGGCTAGGGTCTAGGGCACTTAGGGCTCCAGGGCGCTTAGGGGTCCAGGGTGCTTAGGGGTCCATGGTGGTTAGGGCTCCAGGGCAGCTAGGGCTCCACGGCGCTTAGGGCTCCAGGGTGCTTAGGGGTGCAGGGTGGTTAGGGCTCCAGGGCGGCTAGGGCTCCACTGTGCTTAGGGCTCCAGGGCACTTAGGGCTTCAGGGCGGCTAGGGCTCCACGGTGGCGTTTATGGCTCCAGGGCCGGGTAGCTGGGCAGGGATGGGAGTTAAAAAGAGGAGTCTCCTGTGACAGAGTAGGGGGAGTCAACTCTGCCCACTGGCCGGAGCTCCTTCCCTGACCTCCACATCCTTTGTTGGGCTAGGTTGGCAGACGTGGGTGCGAGTGGGCGCTGCACCCCCTCCCGGAGCCCCTAGTTCGGGCTCTCCCGTAGGACAGGGTGGGTGGGCTCTAACTCCCAGTCTCTGTCACACTCACACACACTCACACACGCATATACACACACACTGGCAGCCAGCTGCAATCAAGTGACTTCCTGGAGAGGCCTCACTCTCTCATCTCATCTGAGCAATAAGACCCTTGGGACCGACTAAACAAAGCCGAATTTCTGAATGAGTGAAAACGTAATGAATGTCCTTCGTCTTCCACGTGGCTGGCAGTACTTGGGCAGTGATTGGACAAGTCAAAATTACCCTCATCTGGTTCAACAGGAAAACAATTCTCTTTCTCGCCGTGTGTGCAGGGATTGAGACCTCTCGAGCTGGCAAAAAGTCGGCCTCCCAGGGGAGTGTTAGTAGCTAAACCCCGATTGCTGCCCACATCCGGGGGGCGGGGCAGCGCTGGGCCAGCTCTCTCTGTGATGCCCCGGCAAGGTGTCCGGGTCTTCAGTCAAACAGCTGCAAGGTGCTTTGTACATGCCAGGCACTGAAGTCGGAACGAGGGTGCCACCAGGGAGGCCCCACGTCCTGATTCTGCCCCAGGTATGTAGTAGCCCCACATGCGCCAGTGGGACTCTTTCACACCAAAGGGTGGCCCAACTGGTTGCCATGGTAGCCACAGACCAGGTGTAGAAGCAGCCACGTCACCGAGGGACCCTGAGGTCAGACTTGTCCATCTGCAAAGTCTTGGCTCACTGCTGCAGAACAGTGTAGAATGACCAAGATCTGAGGGACCTGGGTGGTCCTCAACTCCTCGCTGAAGGTGTGGTCATGAGCAACACCCCTTACCCTCCCTGAGTCAGTGGTTCTTCATCTACAAAAAGAGGGTGAAAAATATCCGGGGTCTCGTACCAGGACAGAGAATGGAAAACGGTCTTTAAAACTGTAAGCGCTGTATAACTAGACTCTTACGATCTGGATTCATCCCTTGAACAGATCCTGTCATTCAATACACGTCTGGTCTCCGGACAAGCACTTTTCATAACATTTTCCGCACAGATAAATACCAAGGGCAGACAGGTTGGGAGCCCCATTACAGGGGTTTTGAATATCCCTCTTCTTGCCCCTCTCTTCATCTAAATGAGGCCCATGCTTGCTTCCTCAGATAGCAGGGTAAGTACAGGCCTTCAGGGTACATTTTCACCTGACATAGCAGAGATCTGACTTTACAGAGTGAGCTACTGCAGCTCCTTATGTTGTTTTTTTTCATCCATCACAGATAGCCACACCACCACCCCTCCCTCCCCCAACCCCCAGCAGGCACAAAGACATAAAATTGTCTGCTTTCTGCTCTTCTGGTATTTTGTTTTCTTTTGCTGCTTGCATTTAGGTGCAACTTAAGATTGTCACGTTGTGTGATTCGTTTTCCCTCTTCAAGGGGAGGGGGACCTTGGTGAGCATAGCTCAAAAGAAAGGTATTTGCATTGTTTAACACCACCGCCTAACCAGGTGGTCTCGTAGGAGATCTCACACACACGCACAACTTTAAATACCGTAAAAGACTTCTTAACAATCAGGCCATAATATATACATCCAAATGAATGTTTTCCTTCCAGAAATATCTGAAGGGAAAAATTTTTGTTGTTTTTAAAATGCTCTGAAAAGGACTCATCCAAGAAGACTATTTTTAAGTTTGTCAAAGCACTAACTTGAGTGGTTCTATTAAAATCAGTCACCTTGTTTTATTTTTCAACATCATATACGACTCTATCTTTTGTTAATATTCAAAATATTTAACAATTGGTACAGTCAGCGCACCCACCCACTGGAATAGACCCAGCCTGAAATGCAGTGCCAGGGCATGCTGGCTGACTATGAGGCAGTAAAATAGATAAAGGGATTCACATGCCTTGCGTAGTCTGGGATATTTAAACCCTAGTACTGCAGATGGAGGACAAATTCTATCTTTGAGAACTCTTGATCTTAGACTACATGGTAAACTCGGATGAACTGGAACAAGGACAAGATTATTTAGGGAACAAATAGTTCCCAGTGAGAGCTCTTGCTTTCCATCCAGAGAAAAAGCAATGCAAGGGCTTAGGATCTCTTCAGATATTGCATTTATTTAAGCTTATTACCCCACCCCTAGTGATATTTTGAATTATAGCTGATGGCCCTGCTTTTCATAATGTCAATACAAAGATGACTGCTCTCTCATGGCCAGGTCCACCTAACATAAGTAGTCACGAAGCGATTTAGCCAAAACCCAAGGTGTCTCGTCTATTTCTCTAAGTAATTACATTGGTGTAAATACCTAGTGGACCTCGTTGCGTTTCGGGTTGTTCCAGATCACTGTTCCTCACAATTGACCAGTCAGCTCCACACATGCTATTTTGAAAGACAAATCTATCAAACTATTCCTGACACTGAGCCAAGGCTCTCCTTTGCCACATCCTTCACCATCTTTTGCTCATCCCAAGCAGTAGACTCACCTATTTGGTGTTTCATATGCCAGACAAGTCTAGGTTTTAAGAATCTATTTCCCGTGTAGTACTTAGTTCATTCTTGGCCTTACTTCATGTTCTTCCTTCGGCTGGTTTGTCTGGAAGTAGGAAGTTTAGGGGCTATTTCAACACAGGGTGAAGACCAAGAATAAAACAATGATATTACAGCCTGGATCTAACAACGTATCAATATGTTCTTTATCTTTGTTGCTCTTTCTTTGTTGTAAGGTCAACATTAAATAAAAGAGGACTTATCCACAATCCCTAGGTGATCTCCTTTTATGAGTATTTGTGTCACTTTCAATTTTGTATCTCTGTTCTTGCATTTTTTACACCAGATTATAATTATTTGTTCATCTTCCAGAATACGAGTTCCTCAAGGGTAGGGTGCATGTCTTATTGATCTTATGCCTCCCACCACATGACACAGAGCCTGGAATGTCATATGAATTATAAATGTGGCGTATATATGTATGTGTCTGAGAAACTTGGGGTGCCTGGGTGGTACAGTTGTTTGGGTGCCCACATCTTGGTTTTGGCTCAGGTTGTAGACTCAGAGTTGTGAGATCAAGCCCTTCATCAGACTCACTGCTCAGCATGGAGTCTGCTGAGGTTACCCTCTCCCTCTGCCTCTGCCTGGAACCTCTGCATGCTCACTCTCTCTCTCTCTCTCTCTCACTCTCAAATAAATAAATCTTTTAAGAAAAAAAAAGAAAGAGAAACTCAAGTCACTGTAGTAATTTTTTTGTGCAAGTCATTCACTGATAGTGAACCAACTGGTCTGGCTGATATTTTCATAAAGGAGGTAGCTCCTGTGATGAGATAAGATTAGGTAACCAGGGTTTCTAATCCTATAAGGAGACTAACAGTAAAACTCCCAGAATCAAGTCCCTCAGTAACGACTCCTTAACACTGTCAGAGACATGTAACCACTACGAAGATAAGGACTCAAGTATTTACTGCATTCCAGAAACAGTCTCAGCCTTTATTATTATTCTAAGAGCCACATGGAGACTATAAAATACTTAGATTTATACTACAGACACAATATAAGTTAACTTGTTTGACCATTTTAAAAATCCAATCCACGTGTCCCTGAGGAATGCATTAACTGTTCATGATTAGAGATGAGACTTCTAGGCACCAAGCCATTCCATCTTCTGTGGGGTCATTTTTACTCCCATCTTGTGCCTGGTGACTATTTATCACTCAGCTTGGTCTTATCTTTTTTTAAAATATTTTATTTTATTTATTCATGACAGACACACACACACACACACACACACACACACACACACACAGAGGCAGAGACACAGGCAGAGAGAGAAGCAGGCTCCATGCTGGGAGCCTGACATGGGACTTGATCCCGGAACTCCGGGATCACGCCCTGAGCCGATGAAAGATGCTCAAACGCTGAGCCACCCAGGCATCCCAAGCTTGGTCTTATCTTAATCAGCATCTCCATAAAGCTGGATTAAACAATTCTTGACATAACCTAACAGTGCTTTCTCCTAAATTATGTTGTGATTTTTGTACCTAAATCTGCCTTTTTTACTTTATTTATGATGATTCCCAGGAGTTCAGATTTTTGTACAAATTTACAAGTTTGCTTTTAATCCCAAGGTCTAAAGCCTTTAAATTTAGGATTCCTTCTGCTTTGTATTCCTCTCTGGATTTTTATCCTACTAAATGTCGTCTGAGTAGGAATAAGAAGCATGTATTCACTGAGGGTGAATGGCTGTGTAGAATGCTGCTCTGGTTAGATGTGTCACACTGTTGGGCAAGTGTCATGTCCTCGCCTCATCATGGTCAGATCAAAAATCATACTAGGCATCTATACTTTTCAGCTAAGAGAATACTTCTCTCTATTAGCAAGTGCTGCCTTTCTGTTCTTCCTTTTAACCATCAAACTACATTACCTATTCCAAATAACATGTTTCAACCTAAAATAGTTGTTGCATTAAGGGGAATTCCATAGAATTAAAAGGGGAAAAGTAGACTGAAAAGCAAGGGTAATACTTATATCTGGGAATGTGACTCTTGGAAGCTGCTTGAGCCAATTTTTTAACCTTACTCAATTCCATGAATAATTTAAACACACAAAGAGCGGAGAGCTTGGCACATGAAAATATTTGTCCAATAATTGTCCAATGATTGCATGAATACTTCTGCACTTAAAAATAAATCTCCATATTTACTAATTAATTTGCATTAGGGTAAGCATCACACATCTTAAGGGCATAGACCCATGTGGCCAATTCAGAAATGTTTTATTCTATACTAATAATTACCACTCCCTTGAAATATCAGAATCCCCCATGAATGGCTTAAAAGGCCTACAAACTTCTCTCCTTTTCATGTATAGACTATATTTGCCCTGACCAATAGAACTTCCTCTAATATTGGAAATAGACTATAACTCCACTGTCCACTACAGAAGCCACAAGCCAATGTGGCTACTTATCACTTGAAATGTGGCTAGTACAACTAACCAATTGAATTTTAAATTTTATTTAATTTTAATTAAAATCTAAGTAGTCACATGTGGTTAGTGGCTGCTATATTGGAATGCACCGCTCTATAAAAAGATCAGAAAAACAAAATTTGAAACATGGGAAAACACACTTAAAGGCACTCCTATATGTCTTCACCATTTTTGCTCTCCCATGGGGGTGACACAGTTTATTCATTTATCTTGACTTCCTTTGTTGTGATTATTTTTGAATTTTGTAGTTTTAAGGATGGTTAATGCTGTTCCATCAACCAATTCTTTGCTCTGTGGTTCTTAAACTTGGCTGTGCATCAGCATCACCCCCAGAGATGCGATTCAGCATGTCTGGGGAGGGGACTGGGCATCTGTGTTTTTTAAGCTCCACAGATGATTCTGATCTGCAGCCAGGCTTGGGAATGACTCCTTTACACCAGAGATCCCAAACCAGCAGCCCTGGGGCCAAATACACCCTCAAAACATATGTTCATCCCACACAATGTTTTAAAATGTTTTGAATTAGTTGCCAACTTCTACAAATTGTTTTTTTTTTTTTTTAATCCAAAAAAAAAGTGGAGTTGAGTAAAGGCTGCCCCCTTTGGATACAGAACATAATTTCTTTGGTTCAATACTATTTGTCTACTTCATACTGGCCCAGCTCCCAATAGACATTGAGTTTGAGAACCCTTTCTTATCCCATATCTGTGTAATACTTGCCAAAACAGGCAGAAATTCCTTTAGATCAATGCACCATTCCTAGGATGGAGTACCTATTATTTAATCATGGAGCTGCCTATAATCATCCTACCATCTTGTAAAACCCCAAGTAAGAATGATGGAATTCTCAAAAAGAGAATGGGTCCCAACCGAAGGCCATGAGACCAATATTGTTCAGGGACAAATCATTAAATTCGAGGAAAAGAAGGTCATACTTTGGATTTTTTATATCCTGAACTCTCTCACCTATAGCACCATAAGGCATGCCAACAAGACTGTCAAGGAGGGCATCTTTGTTATAAGTTCTTATCTCTATTTTGAAAAAACTTTTAATGGCTCTTCTATCCTTCATCTAGGTTCCTTTTCAATACATTTGTATTCAGCCGTCATTGCTCAACATTAAAAACAGCTGATCACACTTGTTTATCTTTCTCTCTCTTGAGAATCTCCTATAATAATAGCTAATAAATGAAAATATGTAAGTCCAAACAATAAGATGAAAGTGGATTCGCCATTGGTTGATGAAAACTAGGTAGAGGAGTGCTAATTAATTTAGAAGGGCAGAGGAAGGCTTAGCTTTGTAGTATTTGTGGAAACAATAGATCTTCATCCCAGAAAAATGTATGGATGTCAAACATTTTACAGCCAATTTTAGGGGTTTTCACAGGTCCCTGAATCCCATCCACTGATCCTAGTAGGAAAAGTCATTAACCTGAAATATGCCACACCACTTTGATAAATACTTCTACTGGATTCAAAGCATCAAAATGTCAGCCACAGCTTTGCCAAGTGAAACATAATTATGGATCAAATGCTATGATTAGGCTTTACTATTAACAAAAGGGAAAGTAGCCTGGCATACCATTAGGCTTTAGTAAAGTGCAGGGAATAAATAGTCTCACTTCCAGGATCATGTTAAACTGTCATCTAGAACGTATAAAGTGAAGGCACAGTTGATTTCTCAGCATACAACCGATATGTGACATTTGAATTTTTAAACAAATCCTTAGGGATATCCATGACAAGACTGAGACATTTCCTGAAATTGCACACATTGGAAATAGTTACTTGATGCCTTAGCCTGGTCAGTTCCACTAAATCAGAGCTGACTATTTTGCTCCTTTTTTATCCCCTTGAGTAGCAATTGGTTCCATCATTGAAGTGTTAAGAGTCACCTTAAGGCCATAAGCATACAATATGAAACAATCTTGTTTTCTGATTTGAAATGCCTGCATTTCCATCTTCATGTATTTCTACAATGACAGGTATCAAAAGTAAAGGGAAGAAGTTGTTTGGTGGATTTTTTTTTTTCATAAAATGGCTTGCAGTTTTATTTCAGCCACTTGAGAAGGTTTAGATGTTTGCGCATCTTGATTTCTCCCTGTTATGCAACAGGTAATCTCTTAATATCTTCTTGTGCTGATTCTTCATTTTGCTTTCTGCAGATGCACTCTCCCCACCTTGCTCTAGGCTGCTGGAGGCTAACCACTGTGAACCACATCTCCCAGGTTCCTGTGACAACTGAGTCCCAGTAGTCAGTAGAAGCCCTGGCAGGAGATCTGAACTAGAGAACTTTGAGACCAAACACTGAACATACTTTGAAGGGCAAAAATGAGAAATAGGGCTGAACACAGAACTGATGGAAAAACAAATGCCTGGTGATCCTTGGTTATCTGTTCATATTTTTAAATGAGGTACTGAAAAGATAAGGGAATCTGGGTCTGTTATCAGCATTGGTTGTTTTGTCTTCTTTGTGTCAGATGATCAAGAAGAAAAATGGCTATTATTCTTTCCACCCCAACCTAAGTCTCTATCTCTGTCACTGTGTCCCCTGGAAAAATGCCTGCAGCAAGGTATCTACTAAGTAGGCAAAAATTTAGAAGTTTCCTCCTGGAGAAATCGAATGGTCCTAAAGAAAAGAGCTCCATATTTTTGCCTTTTGGGATTCTCTGAGACAATGCCTATTGCTCCTACATGGTCACTCTACAGCAAAGATAAAAAACTTGTGTATAAACACAGCTCTCAGTCAGCTTTTCTGTGTCCCATTCTTAAATATAAATCAATAGACAGGGATCACCAGGCATTGAGCACCTTCAACATGCAAGAAAATTTCTGAAATGATAAATTCATCTGGATGAGATTTGTAACCAATTGGATACTGTAGAAGAGAAGATTAGTGAATTCAAAGAGAGGAAAATGGGAACTATGCAAACTAGAAAAACAGAAAAATCAGTAGAATATAAAAAATGAGTAGTCTCAGAGTCCTGTATAGCAACTGGAAATCTAGAAGGAAAAGAGAGAATATGTTGCAGAAAGATATATTTGAGGATAAGATGTGATGAAAAATATCAGCTTACCAATTCAAGAATTTCAGTAAAGCCTGAGCAGAATAAACACAAAGAGACCCATACTAAGGCATATTGTTATCAAATCAGTCAAATGACTAAAAACCAAAGATAAAAAGAAAATCTTAAAAGCAATCAGAAAAATAAGACACATTACATATAGGGCACAGTGATGACATGGCATTGAATTCTCGATCAGAAATGATGAAAGCTCTAATACAGAGGATCAACATCTGTAAAGTACTGAAAGGAAAAAAAGCCTGTAATTTTGGAGTTCTATATTCAGAAAAAGAAATTCTTTAAAAATGAGTGCAAACTGAAGACATTTTTCTGTTAAGCAAAAGCTGAGTAAATTCATCATCAGCATTTCCAAATGACAAGACAGGTTGAAGAAAGTATTCTTTAGGCTGAAGGAAAATGATACTACATGGAAACTTATATCTACACAAAGGAACATAGAATGGCAGTTAACAGTGAAAAAAATTTGTGGGTAAATATAAAGGACTTTTTTTCTCTTTTTTCTTTTAACTTCCTTAAACGATTTTTGACTGTTTAAAGCAAAAATAATACCTTGTGGGACTTACAATGTGGGTAGGAGTAAAAATATGAAGAGGAAATGAGAGAAAATTAAAGTATACTTGCATTCATTTTATGTGGAGTAATATGGAACTACTTGAACATAGAATGTGCTAAGTTAGAGATCTATATTGTAAATCCTAGAGCAATCAATAAAAACAAAACCAAGAGGTATAGCTAATTAGCAATAGAGAAAATTAAATGAATTACTACAAAGTATTCAGTAAATCCAAAAGAAGGCAAGAAAAAAGAGAAAAGATACATAAAAATAGGGGAAAAGGGAAATAAATACAAAAATAATATACTTAAAGGCAATCATAATAATTGCACTAAATGTAAATGTACTAAACAGATTGCTAAAATGGATTAAAATACAAAACCTGACTATATACTGTCTATAGGAAATACACTTTAATTATAAAAGTATAGATGTGTTTTTCCCTATACTTTTTATTTTTATTTATTTTTTATTTTTTTAAGATTTTATTTATTTATTCATTCATTCATGAAAGACAGAGAGAGAGAGAGAGAGAGGCAGAGACACAGGCAGAGAGAGAAGCAGGCTCCATACAGGGAGCCCGACATGGGACTTGATCCCACATCCCCAGGATCAGGCCCTGGGCCAAAGGCAGGCGCTAAACCGCTGAGCCACCCAGGGATCCCCCCTATCCTTTTATTTTTAACCGAAGTCCACCAAAAGACTTCAAACATGTTCATAGCATCTTGATTCATATAACTCAAAACTGAAAACAACCCAAAGACTCCCACAAAAAGAAAATGGATAAATTGTAGTTTGTTCATATAATGGAATATTACTCAGAATAAAAAAAGGAGAGAGAGAAGAGAAACAAACTAGATACAACAAAGGAGTACAACTACTGATACTGAATGATTTAATTGATATCATGCTCTAGGACTGATATACCTAATCTAATGTGAAAAATCAGAAATTTGGTTGTCCCAGGAGAGTGGAGTGGTGGGATTGACTGAGGAAGGGTACAGGAGAATTTTCTAGGGAGATGAGAAGGTTCGTGTCTTTTTTTTTTTAAGACTTTATTTATTAATGAGAGACACACAGAGAAAGGCAGAGACATAGGCAGAGGCAGACATTGATGTGGGACCCAATCCCAGGACCCCAGGACCACAACCTGAGCAGAAGGCAGCACTCAACTACTGAGCCACCCAGGTGCCCCTTGTCTTTTTTTTTTTTTTTTTAGATTTATTTATTTATTTGAGAGACAGAGTGAGTGCACACATGTGCATGTTTAAACAAGTTTGGAGGAGGGTCAAATGGGAAGAATCTCAAGCAAACTTCCTGCTGAGTATGGAGCCTAATGCAGGGCTCAATCCCATGATGCTGAGATCATGACCTGAGCCAAAATCGAGAATCAGAGGCTTAACTGACTGAGCCACCCAGGCTCCCCAGAGAATGTTGTGTCCAGAAGGATATGGGTTAGATGGGCATAAGCATATCAAAACTCATTAAAACATACACTTGTAGGGGATCCCTGGGTGGCTCAGTGGTTTGGTGCCTGCCTTCGTCCCGGGGTGTGATCCTGGGGACCGGGGATCAAGTCCCTCATCGGGCTTCCTGCATGGGGCCTGCTTCTCCCTCTGCCTGTGTCTCTGCCTCTCTCTCACTCTCTCTGAATAAATAAATAAATCTTTAAAAAAAATAAATAAAAATAAAATAAAATATACACTTGTGATCTGTGGATTTTACTGCATGAAGTTATACCTCAAAATTAAAAGTCAAAAAATTAGAGAAAATTTCATTTCATAATCACAATAAGAATTTAACAATATAAAGTTGGAAGATAGCTTCTTTAACATGATAAACTGAGTATCTCTCTCAAAAACCCATTGACAAAAAAGCCTATTGAAAATATCAACATTTTAGTGCAAAATTTAGAAGCGTTTTTATCAAAGGCAGCTAGAAGGCAGAAATATCTGCTGATAGCCATATTGGTCAATATTTTATTTGCCCTTGTAATAAGATAAAAGCATGACAGACATAGCGTGACTTTTTACTACCACCTTTTAATATTTCTTAAAGTGTGGGAATGATACCTGTTATAAAAATTAAATGAAAATATCAAAGATAAATGTTGCTGCTTAGCTAAGGAAAAAATAAATGAGCAATAATAATTTGAAATGAATAGAATCCTTTTCTGACAATATTATTGTCTGTATAAAAAAAAATCCAGGGATCCCTGGGTGGCGCAGCAGTTTAGCGCCTGCCTTTGGCCCAGGGCGCGATCCTGGAGACCCAGGATCGAATCCCACGTCGGCCTCCCGGTGCATGGAGCCTGCTTCTCCCTCTGCCTGTGTCTTTGCCTCTCGCTCTCTCACTGTGTGCCTATCATAAATAAATAAATAAAAAATTAAAAAAAAATCCAAAAATATCTATGGATGGGTTACTAGATTTCTGGTGTCTCTTCCCCTTATAAGGAAACCACTTTTGTTGTATTAGGGCCCCATTCTTATGAGGTCATTTAACCTTAATTACCTCCCTAAAGGCCTTACTTCCACATATAGTTATATCGGGGGTTAGGGCTTCAACATGCACATTTTTGAGGGGACAAAATTAAGTCCATAACAATTAGACTCACTAGTTCATTAGTGTTTTGATTATGTATTGTGTAAAACCATCCCCAAACTTCTTGTTTTATTGTCTCAATGCAATAATAGTAATTCAACACTTCTCATGACTCTACATTTAGCCAGGTGGTTCCTTTGCTTCATGTTGTGTAGATAACGCTTTTGCCAACTTTTTCACTAGCACAAAACATGGTATACCATCCTTCTAGACTTCAGTAGTAGTTTCCCCACTGCTTTTTCAAGCTTCCACTAACACTCTTTGTTCCCCTGGTAGTCTCTAGCCACTGTTGTCCCAAGGCCATGCCTCATGCGTTAAGTCGTTACTGTAGCAGTATCTCCCTTTTAGGTACCGATTTCTCTTTCAGCTAGTGTTTGTTGTGGAATAAAATACCCCAAAACTTAATGGCTTAAATCAACAACAATTCATCATTTCATGTAATTCTGTGGGTTGGCTAAGCAGTTCTCTGCTGCTTTCACTTAAGCGCATTCACACAGCTGCATTCAGCTGGCAGGTCAGCTGGTTGGGTGCTGAAACAGCTGGGTTTCTGTTTCCATACGCTCTTTTATCCTGGGCTTTATTATGGTATGGTGGTCTCAAGGCAGGATTCCAAGACAGTGAAAGCAGAACCCATATCACTTCATGTATCCCAAGCTCTGGAGCTTGCAAAATGTCATTTCCCCCACATTCTATTGGATAAAGCAAACTGCAAATCCAGCCCAGATACAAGAGGTGGGGAAATAGGCTCCACCTAGAAGGTCCAAGGAATCTGTGGCCATATTTACTACAGAAAGTTATGCCATGTTCCTAGATGGAAAGACTCAATATCACAAAGATGTCAGTTCCATCAAATGAAACTGCATGTTGTCATATCAACCAAAAATCCCAACAGGGTATTTCAGGAAACTTGGTTAAGTTGTTCCTAAAATTCATAAGGAAGAGCAAAGGGCTCAGCATCACCACCACAAATATCTGGTCTTCACAGATATTGAGATTTATGAAACTATTAGAACAGCAGGCTATAAGTATAGCAATACAAAAATTGACCAGAGGAAATGGCTAACCATGTGAAAAGATCTTCATTGTCGTTGGCTATGGAAGACAGATACTGATTGCTCACAAATTTTCCTTCTTTCTTGCTAACAGATTATCCTGTCTTTCTTCCTCCCCCACATCCAATAACCATGGACTTCAGAAGATAGGGTCCTTCTGAAGAAACAAAGTGTGAACCTTGATTAGTTCATGATTGGTTTAGAAATGAGCATGTGATACGAATCCAGCCAATGAGACATGAGAGCGCACCTGCTGGGTGCACAGGAGGAAAGGCACAGGAGGAAAAGACAGGGCCCCTTCACTTCTTCCAGCATTTGGAAACTGTTATGCAAGAGTTGGATCCTTGGAGCTACTGTCCTTTGTACAAACTTGAGAGAACATCTGAATCAAAAGGAAAAATTCTAAGAATTTACAGAGAGAAAATCAGGAAAGAGATAGGATTCTTGATTAGCTTTGAGCTATTCATTTAACCTCCCATGGTACCTCCCTACCTCCTGAGTGGTGTGCAGAGCCACAAGCAATTCATGTGAAGCCCACACAATATGCAACATAAATAGGATATATCACATCCTAAATGGTTTGATGGAGCAATTCACCTTTACAGGTTTTTTTTGTTTTGTTTTGTTTTTTTAGATTTTATTTATTAGAGAGAGGCAGAGACACAGGCAGAGGGAGAAGCAGGCTCCACCCAGGGAGCCCAAAGTAGGACTTGATCCTGGGTCTCCAGGATCAGGCCCTGGGCTGAAGGCGGTGCTAAACCACTGAGCCACCGGGGCTGCCCCACCTTTACAGTTTAATACTGAAAATACACGGGATTGGGGTTAACTAAACAGTGTGGTGATCATTCTGCAGCACTATGCTGTACATTAGATCACCAGAACTCTTTCACCTTATGACTGGAAGTTTGTACTTTTGATCAACATCTCTTTACTACCCCCACATCCTGGTCCCTGGTAACCATCATTCCTGAGACTTAGCATAAAAACTCCCTTATCCTTGAGTATTCTTCAGATATCTACTTGTATTCATGTGAGTTTGGCTTTTCTAGATTCTGCATGAGTGATATACAGTATTTGTCTTACTCTGTCTTACCTCTTTCACTTAACAAAATGCCAGCAAAATATATTTTTAAGGTACGTATCTCTGTAAGAAAATACCCTAATTACAGATTTCACTTTTGGTAAGTTAAAGACTTTGTGATTTCTCTCTCAATTTTTGAAAAGTACAGAAGAATTTGCACTTGTGGAATGTTTATGTTTTATTACATTTTAATTTTAAGTTTATTTATTTGTTTTTGTTTTTTTTAAGAATTTATTTATTTATTTATTCATGAGAGAGAGAGAGAGAGAGAGGCAGAGACACAGGCAGAGGGAGAAGCAGGCTCCACCCAGGGAGTCCGATGTTATTTATTTTTTTAGTAATCTCTATACCCAACATGGGGCTTAAGCCCACAATTCTGAAATCAAGAGTCACATGCTCTTCCAAACAAGCCAGCCAGGTGCCCCTGTACTTGTAGAAAGTTTTAAGCTGTGGAGATACTAAAGAATTTCACATGGAGGGGCAGAGGGAGGAATAGGGTAACTGGATGATGGACATTAAGGAAGGCACATGATGTAAAGCACTGGGTGTTACATAAGACTGATAAATCACTGAACTCTATGTCTGAAATAATACATTATATGTTAATTAATTGAATTAAAAAAATAGAAAAGAACAGTGTCCTGAAACTGCAGTCCTATCCCTTCCTCTACCACCCAGAGGGAGAGGAGAGCATAGACTCCGTTTCCAAAAATACTTCTTAGCCTTCTGTACCTTTTGACATCTTTTAAACCAAGATTGGTAGCCATGGGACCAATAGCTTACCAGTCTGTCTAGTTAGCAGAAAATAAAACATTGTTTTTCAGGTGCCATGTCTATCAGAAAAGAAACCAACTGGGATCGCTGAGTGGCTCAGCAGTTTAGCATCTGCCTTCGGCCCAGGGCATAATCCTGGAGACTCGGGATCGAGTCCTACGCCGGGCTCCCTGCATGGAGCCTGCTTCTCCCTCTGCCTATGTCTCTGCCTCTCTCTTTCTCTGTCTCATAAATAAATGAATAAAATCTTAAAAAAAAAACCCAACTATCAAAACCCAATCATTCTAGCTCTTTTGATTGGATAATGATATAAGATGTTATTCATAAAACCGAAAAAAATGTTAACAAAGGAGTATAATTCTTTTTAAAAAATGAATCAATGTAACTCATTGGAAAAGAACATATAGTATCTCAGTAGATACAGAAAAAGTATGATCAAGAAAAAATCTCTCAACAAATTACAGTTGACCTTTGAACAATGCAGAGGTTAGGGGACCCAAATTCCTGTGCATTCAAAAATCCTCATAAAACTTTTGACTCCCCATAAACTTAACTAGTAATAGCCCACTGTTAACCAGAAGCTTTACCCATAACGTAAAGTTGATTAACACATATTTTGTACATTATATGTATTACATACCGTATTCTTACAATAAAGTAAGCTAGAGAAAAGAAAATGTTATTGAGAAAATAACAAGAAAGACAGGCACCTGGGTGGCTCAGTCACTTAAAAGTTTGCCTTTGGCTCAGGTCATGATCACTAATCAAGTCCCACATCAAGCTGCCTGTTGCCCTCTCCCTCTCCCTCTCCTTCTCCCTCTCCCTCTGTCTGCTGCTCCGCCTATTTGTGCGCGCTCTCTCTCTCTGTCAAATGAATACAACCTTTTAAAAAGCAAAGAAAATAACAAGAAAGAGAAAATACACTTATAGTACTGTAGTTATAAAAAATCTGTGTATAAGTAGATTCATTCAGTTCAAATCCATGTTATCAAAGGGTCAACTGTAGGAAGAGAATTACCTTAATTTTTTTTTTTAAAGATTTTATTTATTTATTCATGAGAGACACACATGCAGAGAGAGAGAGAGGCAGAGACACAGGCAGAGGGAGAAGCAGGCTCCAGGCACTGGGAGCCCGATGTGGGTTTCGATCCTGGGTCTCCAGGATCGTGCCCTGGGCCAAAGGCAGGTGCCAAACCGCTGCGCCACCCAGGGATCCCTGCCCTACTTGTTCTTTTCCAAAGAAGTGTTTTTACTTTTTCTTCCACCTTTTGTTTCTTTTATTTTTATTGCCTTACAGCACTGACTAGTAGTACCTCCAGTACAATGTAGAACAGAAGTGGTGATAGTGATCATGCCTGTTTTAATTCCAACTCAAGAAGCAAATGTTCAAAATTCACTATTAAGTAAAATGTAGTTGCTGATTTTTTTAAAAAAAAGATCCTCTTGATGAAATTAAGGTAATTCTTGGGGATCCCTGGGTGGCTCAGTGGTTTAGCGCCTGCCTTTGGCCCAAAGTGTGATCCTGGAGTCTTGGGATAGAGTCCCACATCAGGCTCCCTGCATGGGGCCTGCTTCTCCCTCTGCCTGTGTCTCTGCCTCTCTCTCTCTCTCGCTCTGTGACTATCATAAATAAATAAAAATAATAAAATAAAATAAAATAAAAAAGAACAAGTAGGGCAGCCCAGGTGGCTCAGCAGTTTAGCGCTGCCTTCGGCCCTGGGTGTGAGCCTGGAGACCCAGGATGGAGTCCCACATCAGTCTCCCTGCACAGAGCCTGCTTCTCCCTCTGCCTGTGTCTCTGCCTCTCTCTCTCTCTCTCTCTCTATCTCTATCTCTCTCTCTCTCATGAATAAATAAAATCTTAAAAAAAAAGGAAAAGAACAAGTAAATTTGTCATTATTTGCAGATAACATGATTATGTATGTAAAAAGCCAAATGAATGTACAAGCTATTGGGATTAATAAGCACAGTTCATGGAAACAATCTCAATATCTTTTTGTCTCCATTCAGAATGTATTTTTTCAATAAATCTTTTACCAAACAAAATTAAAAAAAAAAATCTCATGTGGAACTGGAGGTAGTTTGAACATAAACATAACAGAAATCCAAACCTGTTATGGTGAGAATGGCAACTCTCTTGAACTCAAGAAAGAATGAAATGGGACGCCTGGGTGGCTCAGCGGTTGAGCATCTGCCTTTGGCTCTAGGGCCTGATTCCGTGATTCCGGGATCGAGTCCCTCATCGGACTCCCTGCTTGGAGCCCCCTTCTCCCTCTGCCTGTGTTTCTGTCTCTCTCTCTGTCTCTCATGAATAAATAAATAAAATATTTTTTTTTAAAAAAAAAGAATGAATGAAATGCCAGTGACAGTGAAACTTTTCTCTCTACACCTAAACAGAAAGGTCTCTCATACCAGAAGTTTCTTGCATTCACACACACACACACACACACACACACACACACAGAAAAGCTACCTATCAAACAAAAGCCAATTATACTGTGGAAAATACAAATTGCAGAAAACCAGAAGTCAATAGAAGAAAAACTACTGGTTTACATGAGAGGAAGGGACTTCACTCTGAGCCGCTACTTGGTGAACGCTGCCACCACTGCCCACAGGACCTCGTTGGTGTTGGCCTTCAGACATTCCACCTCAGGGTCTAAGTCAAGGAGCTGCCGCACTCTCTTGGTGGCTAAATCGTACTGCTCGTCCAGAAGGGGGGCGAAAGCATTCTCCAGGACGTCGGAGGCGTGTGCCAGGTAAATGAGGGCCAGCAAGCGCTTGTCCATGCGGTGAGGGTCATTCACCCATTTGTCAAGAACAGCTTCCTGCACCTTCTTGATGAGGCGCTGCTTAATATTGTTGTTGGTGAGGGGATGTGTCGTCATGTCAAAAAGTAGGAAGTTCTGTTTCTCTGTGGTCAATACGCCCTTCTCCACCAGACATTCAATCATTTTTGCATGTTTCTTAACTGGTGGTACAGTTCCAAGAGATTCCACATCTCACCTACAACAGAAGTTTTTAAGAATTAGAGAATTTTAGCTTTATTTTTTTATACTCTTAATGTGAATGGTAAAACGTGTTCATGGTAGCTGGTGTGTTTCTAGGGAAGTAGAATATGAAAAGTATCTTATGTCGGCCTGTATTCCCATAAATGTGAACTTCCTGTGGGACAGGAGTCATATTTTATTAATCTCTGTAGCCCCAGCACCAGGTATATTTTCTGCAATGTAGTATTTTGTCAATAAACCTTCATAAAAGAGAATGAATGAACTATTCCAATACACAGATTAGAATAGCCGGCTGATAGTTTTAGTATGAGGTAGCACTGAGCCAAATTCTGCATTTCAATTGGTATAAAGGTGTCAATAAATAACCAAAGGAAAAATGAGAGGTTTAATTTTTTTAAAGATTTTATTTACTCATGAGAGACACACAGAGAGAGGCAGAGACACAGGCAGAAGGAGAAGCAGGTTCCCTGCAGAGAGCCCAGTGCAGGACTCGATCCCAGGACCCTAGGATCATGCCCTGAACGGAAGGCAGACACTCAACCCCTGAGCCACCCAGGTATCCCAAGGTTTAAATTCTTAACTTTTTGAAAGAATAATTTTAGATTTACAGAGAAGTTATGAAGATAATAGGGTTGCCATGTGTACCACACCCAGTTTGCCCCACGCCCCAGCTGGTTTCCCCATTAGTGTGGTGCTTTTGTCACAATTAATGACCTAATATTGATACATTTCTATTAACTACAGTTCATATGATATCCAGATTTCCTTAGTTTTCACTTAATATTCTTTTTCTACTTCCAGATCCTGCCCAGGTTACCTCATTCCCCTTACTTGTCATGTTTCCTTAGGCTTCTCCTGGCTGTGACAGTTCTTCAGACTTCCCTTGTTTTGAGAACTTTGACAGTTTTGAGATACTGGTTTTGAGGCACTTTGTAGACTGTTCCTCTAATGGGATTTTTCTGACGTTTTTCTCATGATTAGACTGGGATTATGGGTTTTTGGAAGAGAGAACACAAAGGTAAGGTGCCATTCTCCCCACTTCATGTCAAGGGTGGACACTGTGAACATGACTTATCACAGTTAATGGTGACTTTGGTCAAGTGGCTGACGTAGCGTTTGGCAGGTTTCTCCAGCACAAAGCTAATAATCTTCCCATGTCCCTTTGCATTTTGGACACTTGAAAGGAAGTCACTATGTAGAGCACACGGTTAAGGAGTGGTGAGACATGGTGCACTTCTTTGAAGGTGAGGTATTTACAAACATTATTTGAAATTGAAAGTTTTATTTTCCATTACATAATTAAATGGAAATCCTCATTAAATATGGCTGGTTGAATAAGTGTTCCTGAAGAAAATGCTCTGAAAATGAGAGCAGAAAGATTTTTGTAGAGGCACACACCTAGTAGAATAGGAAAGAAAACAATAGCACTAAAACTTTGGACACTGCAAAATAAATGGAAAAGTGGTGGACGGATTAGTGGAGCCAAGGAAGTTAATCCTAAACTGGCAGTAGGTAAAGCAGAGAGGTAACCTACTTTATACTGCAAAGCCCCAGGCGCAGGAATGGGCACTGGATAGCTGTGGAAATCGGCGAGAAGGAGCAGATAATGTAGGGCTAAAAATAGATTGTTTGAGTCTTTTTAGTAGCTAGCATCTCCAGATCTTCTCATTGGCTCTGTACAGTCAGCCCCATAAAAGAGAATAAAACAGAAGGTCCCTGGACTCGGGTACACAAGGCCTAGTCAAAGGAGGCAGGCATCTCTTACTGAAAACAGGGGTATCAAAAAAATTTATGTCCTACAGTTTGTGACATCTTAGTCTTCTGCTTCTTCACAATTCCTGGAACGCTGGAAGCAGGATTATCCCCTGCAGCCAAGACATTAGGTGAGATGTCTCTGAAAAATTCTACCAGCCCAATAGAAAAGAATGAAAAACACTGACAAGACAATTTCCTCAAAGAATTACAATGAAGCCCCCATTGTGTCATCTCCCATCATGGACACATATAGTTTCCAAATAACTTTTATGGCCACTCTAAATAGGAACAAACTGCAAGGGAATACATTCGTTTGGTAAAACACCTCTAATGGTGAAACACAGAACTCAACATAAAATATTAAAATAACAAAAAGATGTTTATAATTGCCCTAATGTGGAAACAACCCAAATGTATAGTCAATGGGTGAATGACAAAATGGGTACATTCATACAGTGGAATACTCTTCGGCAGTAAAAAAAGGAACAGACTCTTGTTGCATTCTGCTGCAAGGATGGGCTTCAAATACAACATGTGCAGTGAAAGAAAGACACAGGAGATCATATTTGTACTATTATATTTATATGAAATGTCTAGAAAAAGCAAGTGTATAGAGACAGCAGCTTATTGACTGATTGGGACTAGTTAGGAATGGAGATGAATTGCAAACAGGTCCATTGGGGTGGTGGAAATGTTCTAAAACTAGATTGTAGTGATGGTGGAATGATTCAATGAATACACCAAACATCAGTGAATTAGAGACTTAAAACGAGTGAATTTAATGACACAAGAATTATATCACAATAAAGCAGTTTTTTAAAAAGAAACTCAGAGAAACAAACTATGGAAGGAGAAGAAAAAAGTCATTACTTCCCTCAGGGAAATAAGAGATGGCATAGATCCATACAAGAGGAACAAGATGATAGTTTTATTTTTATTATAAAATAAAGATTTTATTTATTTATTATAAAATAAAGATTTTATTATTTATTATAAAATAAAGATTTTATTTATTCATGAGAGAGAGAGAGAGGCAGAGAGAGAGAGAGAGAGAGAGAGAGGCAGGTGGAGGGAGAAGCAGGCTCCATGTAGGGAGCCCAATGCGCGACTTGATCTTGGGACTCCAGGATCATGCCCTGAGCTGAAGGCAGACGGTCAATTGCTGAGCCACCCAGGTGTCCCAGATGGTAGTTTTAAAAATAATATATGGAGGAGAACAACAACACTAGAAAAATAAAAATTAGATGGTAGAAATAAAAACCTGAGTAGAAAAGTGGAGGACATGGTTAGGGAATCCAAAATATAGAGCAAAATGGGGAATAACTGGACAGTAAGAAAATATAAGAAATTAGATGGTTGATTCAGGAGGCCTACCAGCTAAATGATAGGAGCTCCAGAAAGAGAGCAGAAATGAATGGTGGAGAAAAGTATTAATAAAATAACATAAAAGAACTTTCCAGAACATGAGCTTCTTCTCAGAAAGACCCTTAGGGTATCCAGCCCATAGAATACAAGACAAAAAACAAAAGCAAACAAAAACCCCAACCAACAATAAAAAACAAAAGACTCATTATCGTGAAATTTCAAACACTGGGAATAAACAGAGGACTCTAAAAGCCTTTGGTAGGAATGGAGGGGGCGGGGGGGGGGGTTGCGGGGGGGGATGGTGAGACAGATCATGAATAGAAGATTGTAAATAAGAATGGCATCAAACTTCTCAAATGGGAGGTAGAAGATAATGGAGCTAGACCTTCAAATTTATCTTTAAGATATTTTTTAACCAATAATTGTGCATTTAGCCAAACTCTCCATCAAGTGAAAGGATAGAAAAGAAACAATTTAGACATGTAGACTCTCAAAAAATGTACTTCCCAATCATCTTTCTTAGGATGCTATTTGTTTTTTTTGTTTTTGTTTTTTTTTTTTTTAGGATGCTATTTGAAGATGTGCTCAAGTGTGGATGAATGTGAGGGCATGAGCCCACACGCACATATTCACACAAAAGGGCTCAAGTTAGAAAAAGGATACTGTGATATAGGGATTCATGGGATTGAGGAGATAGGATCCAATGAAGGCAAAGAGAATTCCTAGGGTGATGGCAAATGGAAGATCCAATGAAGCAGGAGCCAAGCACTCATAGTGGAAGGACTCTCTGGGACTGGAGTGGACTGGTGCGGGAGGTGGAGGGTGAAGATACAATTCTTCAATCACCTAACACGTTTTGTATGACACTGAATTGAGAGGCATTTTATACAGTTGTTGAGGATGTGGGAATATTCAGTCAGTTCTTCTAAGAAAATTAAAAACATGTTTTAAAACGGGGCAAATTATTAACTCCAGAAAAAAAATAAGTTATGTAAGACAGGATATGTAATCACTGCTTAAACTGGACTACATACACACAGTCAAAATTAAGAAAACATTGAATATAGATTTAACAGATTTTTTTTTACTATAATTTTTTTGAGAAGATGAGGAAGAAGAAGTGGGGATATGAGTGACCTAAAATCCTTATTATCTGTGATTGTAAATCAGAAGGAAGTCTATTCAGATGAATCAAGGGATTGCCGTATATACATATTATTTAGAAATAAAGAAAAAAAATCAGAGAGAATAGCTTAAAAAATTGAAATTGTATACTTGGTAGATGAGAGGATCAGAAGATGAAGGGAGGGGATCGGGGCCGCTATTTTGTAAAAATCACTTTTAGTAATATTTGATCCTTTATACTATTCAAACATAACATGCTTATTAAAGTGGATTTAATGATAATTATAGTCATTTTATAGAAAGCAAAAAAATGTATATTTGAAATGATATAATACCCAAAAAATAGGAAACTTCAAATTATAGTATTAATACTCAATTTAATATGCATTATATTTTATTTAATCATAAGAATTAATACCAAAAAGAAGACGTGATTTGGAAAAGCCATTTTGCACTTTATGATTTGCTTTGTAGAATTGGAGTTTTAAAATTGTGATAATTAATTCATGAAGGGTTGAGGATTTGATTCTTGCTTTCTGAGGTTTATTAATATTTAAAAGTCTGTATTTGAAGCATAAAGAACTTTATCAAATTAAAGAGTGGCAAATCATTCCCCTTTGAAGAAAAACATTATAATTTGCATTCAGATTCCTTCCTTATCTTCTAAAAAGAGTAAAGACATCATTGGTTTTAGGCCTCATTATATTTACTACCCCAAGAATTTGCAAATGGAAATTATACCCAAATGATGAATGTAATCCTGATCAGTTTTTTCTTCTAGATTAAACATATGTGCACATACCATATTGAAATATTAAGAAATCAGCAACAGTTACTGTACCCATCTGCAGTCTGAGCCCAATGATGGAACAGCCTTCCTCACTTCTATCTTCCTTCCTAACCTCCTCCTTCTCTTCTTTCCCCTTTCCAAAAGCATTTACTTTGTTCCCAGTACGGGCTGGGTGTTGAGAACACAAAATATAATGAAATAAAATCTCTTCCACAGGGAAATTACGATCTGGGGCCACTTTACACAACTAGCTATAAAATAATGTGAAAAGGGAAAGAAAGAATAAAGGGTTGTGAGAATAGAGAGGACTCAGACTTTGCAGAGTGTCTGGATAGGATACACTGCGAAGAACTCTCCAAAGAGGACACTTTCTTGCTTTGACTTGGAAAGTCAGACAAGTCAAGGGAGAGAGCCTGATGCCCTCAGTGGGGAAGCAGCAGACGCAAAGCATCCAAGGGCTATCCCAGTACCTCTGCCTCCAGAGGTGATTAACTTCGGGTCCCTTGTTGCCCTGACCCCTCATTCCCCTAATGTCACCTACACCCCCTGGGAGGACAATCAGAAGCCTTGAGGCTGTTGAGTTAGAACTGGACACGCCAGCCAGCTGGGGTGGAGGGCAGGGAGGGCTCCATGGAACAGGGAAAGGCTGTTTCATTTCTAGCACAAAGAAAAATGCATTGTAAGCACATATGAATAAAGGAGTGCTCTATGAATAGTACTAAATTTGAAATTCTCGAACAAAAGGATTTTCTTCAAGTTCCAGACGATTCAGGTTAATGCAAGAAAAGACTCGACAATTTCTATATGCAAATCGGCCATGAGATGTTCTTTCTTTTAATAATTACTTATTGGGTTGCCTGCTATGGGCTGTTGTCAGTGTTCAAGGCACTAGGAATTAAAAAAAAAAGTTCTTGTGTTTGTGACATATTCTAAGAGCCTCTTTTTATTTATAGTTCATCTTTCTAGATTAAAAAAAAACACCATTGCCAGAAATCAACTTAAAAATTCACCAAGGCCAATTTACAGGATTTACTAACAATATCGAAGATATTTAGATGCAAATGTGAGGAAATGATTTTTAAAAATTACAAGAAAATTTTACCATCGCCCTTACTGATACAGAATTACAAAACCGAGGGCTTCTTTGAGAAATCTGGTGATCTAGTGCCACCTTGTGCCCCAATTGCTCAATTATATGACTTAACAATAAAGAGTCTGTAGGCCTTTCCTATTTGCAGCTGTAGCAAATTCCCACAAATTCAGTGGCTTCAAAACAACACACATTTATTATTTTACAATCCTGGAGGTCATGAGTTTGTAATGTATCTCAGTGGGCTAAAACCTAGGTGTCAACAGGGCTGTGTTTCTTGAAAGTCCTAGAGAAGGGACGCCCGGGGGGGCTCAGTGGTCCAGCATCTGCCTTCGGCTCCGGGTCCTGGGATCGAGTCCCGCATCAGGCTCACCGAGGGGAGCCTGCTTCTCCCGCTGCCTTGTCTCTGCCTCTCCTCAGTGGGAGAAGCAGGCTGCATGCAGGGAGTCCTAGGTGGGACTCGATCCTGGGATTCCGGGGTCACGCCCTGAGCCAAAGGTAGACACTCAACCACTGAGCCACCCAGGTGTCCCATATAAATAAAATCAAAGGAAAGAAAGCAGGAAAGAAGGCAGGAAAGCAGGAAGGAAGGAAAGCAAGCAAGCAAGAAAGCCCTAGAGAAGACTGTTTTCTTACCTTTTCCACCTTCTGGAGGCTGCCTGAATTCCTAAACTGGTGGCTGCCTCCAACTCCAGAGCCAGAAATGGCCAGGAGATAAATCTCTTTGACGCTACCTCTCCTCTTTCACTTATAAGGACACTTATAATTACATAGGGCCCACCTGGGGAATCCAGGATAATCTCCCCGTCCCAAAATCAGTTGACTGGCAAACTTAATTCTATCTGCAATTTTATTTCTCCCTTGCCACATAACATAACGTATTCACAGGGTTTGGGGATTAGGATGAAAACATATTTGGGAAGGGAGGCATTATTCTGCATACCACAGGATCTATCATGGGTTTTTTCAGGTGAAAATATGCGACTTTTTAGGTTTCAATCAAATCAGTCAAGACCCTAAACTGTTCTGCCCTTATTCATAACTTGGAACTGATAAACAGAAAAAAAAAAATCTCTTTTGACAATGTCTGCAAAATAAGCCATGCACTTAGAAATCCTCCCAGTGAATTTTTACTTATGCTCTACTAATCTTAGCTGGAAAAAAACTCAAACTAAACATATTGTTAAATTCATCTTTTTTTTAGAGAAGATTTTATTTATTTATTCATGAGAGACAGACAGAGAGAGAGAGAGAGAGAGAGAGAGAGAGAGAGGCAGAGACACAGGCAGAGGGAGAAGCAGGCTCCATGCAGGGAGCCCGACGGGAGACTTGATCCCAGGTCTTCAGGATCACGCCCCAGGCCAAAGGCAGAGGCTCAACTGCTGAGCCACCCAGGCATCCCTGCTAAATTCATCTTAAAATTATTTCAACTTGATAAAGATGGGTGTAAGCCCAAATATTGCTCAATAATATACAAAATATACAAGTAGAGGCAAATGATTTTGTTTACAAGGCAAGTGGTTTTGTTCAGAAACTAGTCAAAATTAAGCTCACAAAAACTCAAAATTGGAAAACGCTCAAGTTAAAGGAGAATGAAGAGGAAGAGAATAGGTGGATTTTGTTTCTTTACATGGACCTCCCTCTGCTCGAGCAGCGGATGAGCACTCCACTTGCATATTGGTCGTTTCCCAGCAAGGGCAGGAGACACTGCTCTGCGCCCACCGGATTTTAATGGGCAGCTCCTGGAGTGGCTTTCAGAGTGAGGATGATGTAGGGAGAATGTGCTAACCACCCTCCAAGAAAAATCAACGAGACATAATGCTTGGATTTTCTTTTCCTTTCTTTTTTTAGTTTTTATTTGAATTCCAGTTAGTTAACATAAAGTGTAATATAAGTTTCAGTGATTCAACACTTCGACATGTCACTGGTGCTCATCATAGGTGCCCGCCTGAATCCCCATCACCTATTTAACCCATCCCCCCACTCACCTCCATCAGTTTCTTCTCTCTAGTTAAGAGTCTGTTTCTTGGTTTGACTCTCCCTTTTCCCCCCCTTTGCTCGTTTGTTTGTTTAAGATTTTATTTATTTATTCACGAGAGACAGAGATAGAGGCAGAGGGAGAAGCAGGCTCCATGCAGGGAGCCTGATGCGGGACTCGATCCCTGGTCTCCAGGATCAGGCCTTGGGCTGAAGGCAGGTGCTAAACTGCTGAGCCACCCAGGGATCCCCTCGTTTGTTTCTTAAATTCCACATATGAGTGAAATCATAGGGTATTTGTCTTTTTCTATTTTGCTTAGTGTAATACTTTCTAGCTCCATCCATGTCCTTGCAAATGGCAAGATTTCCTTATTTTTGTGGCTGAGTGATATTAATATTCCATTATATATCTATACATATATGTGTATACGCCACATCTCCTTTATTCATCAGTCGATGGACACTTGGGCTGTTTCCATAACTTGGCTATTGCAGGTAATGCTGCTATAAACATCAGAGTACATACGTCCTTTTGAATTAGCATTTTTGTATTCTTTGGGTAAATATCTAGTTGTACAACTGCTGGGTTTTAGGGTATTTCTGTTTTTAACTTTTTGAGGAACTTCCCTACTGTTTTCCAGAGTGGCTGCACCAATTCGCATTCCCACCAACAGCACCAGAGTTTTCCCCTTTCCCCACATCCTCGCCAATACCTGTTGTTGCTTGTGCTGTTGATTTTAAAGTGCTTGGGTTTTCAATAGCACCTCCCCTACCTTTTCTGGAATGTCACATAGAGTGTGCTATGGGGAGGGTACATCAATATTATCCAGGTAGCTTGAGAAAGAACATAATTGCAGATTTATTTTTCTGTTGTAAAATTTTTTACCAACTATTGGCAGGACTGACCTGGTAAAGCAAATCTTTTCAGGGCCCATGTAAGGCCCAGCTTGAGGAAAGCTTCATCAAAACATCAAAACACCTCCAGCAGGATCTCCTTACAGAGTATTTCAATAAATTAGCAGTCATTTAATTACAGTGTAAGTCTTGGCAATAATGTGCTACAGTTTTCATTGTAGAGGTTTTATATAGCTTTTGTTAAATTTTCTCGAATTATGTGAAGTTTAAGGCTTTTAAAAATACTAAGGGTTTTATTTCTTCCTTTGTAACATGTGTGACCTTTATATCTTTTTCTTGCCTTTTCACACTGGATGGGACCTCCAGCATCATATTGATGGAAGTGGTGCAAGTGAACATCTTGTCCTTGTTCACTGTCTTGGGGGAAAAGTATTTAATATCTCACCAGCAAGTGTGGTGTTATCCTCAGGTCCTTCCTAGATGCCATTAACAAGAAGTACCCTTTTAGTCCTAGTTTGCGAAGTGGTTTTTTATTTTATTTTTTAAAGATTTTATTTATTTATTCATGAGAGACACAGGGAGAGAGAGAGGCAGAGACACAGGCAGAGGGAGAAGCAGGCTCCATGCAGGGAGCCCTACGTGGGACTCGATCTCAGGTCTCCAGGGTCAGGCCCCAGGCCGAAGGCGGTGCTGAACCGCTAAGCCACCTGGGCTGCCCAGTGGTTTTTGTTTTAAAATCATGATGGATATTGGATTTTATCAGAGGCATTAAAAAAAAATTATCGGTGATCATATAGGTTTTCTCCTTTGTTCTGTTAATGTGACAAATAAACATAAATTTATTTTCAAATGTTAAGGCAATCTTGCATTCCTGGAATAAGCCCACTTAATCATGATGTAGTTAGTGCTGCTAACTTTCAAGTTGCTAAATTTCAAGTTACTAATATTTTTTGAAAGATTGTTGCACCGTGAAAGAGGTCAGTCTCAAATTTTCTTGTGGTGTCTTTTGTCAAGTCTTCCACAGGGTTACATTGGTTTCATAAAATGAGTTGGAAACAGTTTCTATTTTATATATAAAAAAAAGTTTGTGTAAGATTAGTATTATTTCTTTCTTAAATGTTTGATAGAATTCCCCAGGGAAACCATCTGGACTTGCAGTTTTCTTTGTAGCAAAACGTTTGATTAACATTTCAAGTTTAAAAATAGAGTTACTCAGATTTCTCTTTCTTTTTTTTTTTTTTTATCATGTTGTAAGTTGTGTGTGTGTATGTTTTTAAGAACCTTCTATTAATCTAACTTGTCAAGTTTACTGGCATTAAGTTGTTCCTTATATTCCATTACTTGCCTTTTGTGTCTGCAGAATGTGTAGTGGTATCCCTGCCTTCATTTTTCTTTTAAGATTTTATTTATTCGTTCATGAGAGACACAGAGAGAAAGGCAGAGACACAGGCAGAGGGAGAAGCAGGCTCCTCACAGGGAGCCTGATGCGAGAATTGAACTTGATCCCAGGTCCCCGGGATCACGACCTGAGGCAAAGACGACACTCAACTGCTGAGCCACCCAGGGGCCCCCCGACCCCACCTTCATTTTTTATGTTGGCAATGTATGCTTTCTCTCCTTATTCTCTTGTTCAGTCTGCAGCAAAAGTATCTCATGGCAGTGCTGTTGTTTTTCTAGGATGAGCCAAAAGGATGATCTTTCAATATGAAGAGGTAGCCCCCTCTCTTCTTCTGTTTCCCATTGTACATACACATACTTTCAGGGAAGACAGACTATACCCAGGAGATCCCTCATTTCCCAAATGACAAGTTCCTTGAAATGTTTTTTTTTCTTATTTTTTAAAAGATTTTACTTATTTATTCATGAGAGACACAAAGAGAGGCAGAGACACAGGCAGAGGGAGAAGCAGGCTCCATGCAGAAAGCCCAAGGTGGAACCTAAGCTGACAGCAGATGCTCAACCACTGAGCCACCCAGGCGCCCCTTGAAATGTTGTTTAGACAATTAAAATATGTAAACTTTGGGGGATATAGACAAAATAGAAAAGTATCTACTTACAATTGTTAATCACCGTGATTATACATATATTTATTTTTTAAATATTTATGTATTTATTTTAGAGAGAGAGATAGAGAGTGGAAGCAGGAGGAGGGGCAGAGAGAGAGGGAGAGTTTTAAGCGTCACTGAGTGCAGGGCCGGATGCAGGGCTCAAACCCACAACCCTGAGATCATGACCTGAGCTAACACCAAGAGTCAGCTGCTTAACTGACTGAGCCACCCAGGTGCCCCATTCAGATATATTTCAAATCAAATGCTTTATTGTGTTAAAAATATCTGGAACATAAAACTTACCATTCTGGCCATTTTTAAGTATACAGTTCAGTGGCATTAAGTGCACTCACCTTGTCATGCAACCATCACTGCCACTCATTTCCAGAAGTTCTTAATCATCTCAAACAAAAACTCCTGTGCCCATTAAACAGCTCTCTATTTGCCCCCTCCTTCCAGCCCCTGGTAACCTCTATTCTATTCTTCTCTAGGAATTTGCCTATTCCAGGTACCTCATACAAGTAGGATCATGCAATATGTGTCCTTCTGTGTGTTATTTTACTTAGCATAATATATTCAAGGTTCATCCATGTTGTAGCATGTATCATTCCTTTTCAGGGTCAAATAATATCGTTATATGAATGGACCACATTTTTTTTATCCATTCATTTTTGATGGACATTTTGGTTGTTTCCATCTTTTGACTACTGTGAATACGCTTGTAATGAATATTGGTGTGCAAGTATCTGAGTCCCTGCTTTCAGTTCTTTTGGGTATATACATAGGAATAGAATTGCTGGACCATATGATAATTCCATGTTTAACTTTTTGAGGAACTGCCAAACTGTTTTCCACAGTGGTTGCACATTTTTACATTCCCACCAGCAATATAATGAAGGTTCCAATTTCCAAAGCCTTGCCAACATCTATTTTCCTTTTCTAAAAAAATAGTAGCCATTAAGGGGTGTGAAGTGCTATCTTAGTATGGTTTTGATTTGCATTTCCCCAATGATGAATGATATTGAGCATCTTTTCATGTGTTTATTGGCTAGTTGTATATCTTCTTTAGAAAATTATTTTTATATTCTAGATATTAATCCTTTATCAGATATATGATTTGCAAATATTTTCTTCTATTCATTGGACTGTCTTTTCACTTCCTTGATCATGTTCTTTGATGCGCAAAAGTTTTTAATTTTGACAAAGTACAATATACCTGTTTTTCCTTTGTTGCCTATGCTTTTGATGTCATATTAAGATGTTATTGCCAAATCCAACATCCTGAAGATTTTCTCCTATGTTTTCATCTAAGAGTTTTATAGTTCTAGTTTTTAAGCTTAGGTCTTTGATCTATTTTGAGTTAATTTTTGTGTGTGGTATAAGGTAAGGGACCAGCTTCATTCTTTTTTTTTTTAAAGATTTTATTTATGATAGTCACACACAGAGAGAGAGAGAGAGAGGCAGAGACACAGGCAGAGGGTGAAGCAGGCTCCATGTACCGGGAGCCTGATGTGGGATTAGATCCCGGGTCTCCAGGATCATGCCCTGGGCCAAAGGCAGGCGCTAAACCGCTGCGCCACCCAGGGATCCCCAGCTTCATTCTTTTATATGTGGATACCCAGTTTTCTCAGCAGCATTTTTTGAGAAGATTGCTCTTTCACCATTTAATGTTAATGTCTTGTTAAAAATCAATTGACCACTTTTGCTTGGGTTTTTCCCCCTGAGTTCTCTATTCTATTCCTTTGGTCTATAAATTCATTTTGTGCCAGTATCACGGTTTTGATAACTCTAGCTTTGTAGTAAGTTTTGAAATGAGGAAGTATGAGCCTTCCATATTCTTTCCCAGAATTGTTTTGGCTATTGCAGTCCTATATTGAAGTTTAAATACTGTTTTCCCCCACTGTTATGCTTCATGATTCCATTTTATTTATTTTATTTTATTTTATTTTATTTTAAAAAGACTGATTGATTCATGAGAGACACACAGAGAGAGGCAGAGACATAGGCAGAGGGAGAAGCAGGCTCCCTGCAGGAACCCGATGCAGCACTAGATCCCCGAACTCTGGGATCACAACGTGAGCCAAAGGCAGATGCTCAACTGCTGAGCCAGCCAGGTGTCCCCATGATTCCATTTTAATCAAACATTTCAGATGCAACTTCAACATAGCCTATTCTGCTACAATCCTTTAAGGTGGATTAACTCATATGAGAGTGGAAAGTAGGGAAATGAGGTCAGTATGCCATGGAAACTATATTGGTTCATCTGCAAAATTTCCCAGCATGTAATATTTTGTGCCACCAAGTAGAGCAGCGAGATGCAAGAATACTAGCATGATTGAATACAGTAAATACAAAGATGTAGAGTATTAAAAACAATGCCCCTTCTCACATGTTCTTTTTTTTTTCTTTTAAAGTAATTTTTCACTTGGAGGAAAGTTGCAGAAACAGTCAAAGAGTTCACATACGCCTTTTTCTGACTTCCACTGATTTTCACAATTCCGTAACTATTATACAATCACCCAAACCAGAAGAATAGCATCGGCAAGTACTATTAAACCAAGTGCAGACCTTGTTTTCTTGATCTTGATAGTTGCCTTGTGGAATGTCTTACAACTTGGGTTCATCTGTTTTCTCATGATTAGACTGGGATTTTGCATTTCTAGCAGGATTACCACAAAGGCAATATGTCCATCTCAGTGCAGCACCCTGAGCCAAAGGCAGATGCTCAACCGCTGAGCCACCCAGGGGTCCCAGTATGTGTTCTTTCAGTCTTTAGCATTTCAGTATCCAGTTAATATGTTTTCCAAAGTTACTTAGGTTAATTCTTTTCTTCCCCATCTCTTTCAGTATGAATATGTTAGTCATTTTTAATGTGTTTAATTTGTTGATTTGTTACTATTTGTATTCCTTTTTGGGTTATTTTCCTGTCCTGGTTGATTTTTTAATAATTTGTGTTTTGGATACGTGAAACATTACTCCAGCTCTGAGTCAAAGCTACACACTAGGTATATTCACTCAGAGGAGTCTCACTATCTTCTAATTCCACTCTTCACCCCTTTGCTACCCACACCATGTAGGTTATCAGTCACTTCCCTTCAGTTTCTGATGTATCTTTCATATATATCATGTATATAAAATGCAGGTGTATTTTCTCATATCTCCTTTCTTATGTGGAGGGTAACAAACATACTATACTTTTCTATACTTTGCTTTTCCCCCCCTTTCACTGCCTCTTCTTTTTGGCTCAATTTGGTGATAGGCGCTATTTTTGATTTAATACTCAGTTTTCACCATCTTTGTGCATTTTGCTTTTGTCGCCACATCCTGGAAGCCCCACTCATTCTATTTCCTTCTATAAAACCACTCTTACCCCCCCGCCCCCTTTTTAAGGGTAAGATTCTAATCTTAGTGTGGTCTTTATTAAGTATTTGTCATTTCTTACTATACCAATAATTCATACTGGATTATAACCCTTTAAAAAATTATTTTGTTAGAGAGTTGTAGAGGCTTTGAGGTCCTGCTTCAACACTTTCCCTCCCCACCCATACACCCTGTATTTTTAGTGTGCAAGTTTGCAGAAGATAAGGCTTTTGCAAAAACACTTCTATCAGTGGTTTTATTATTACTTTTTGAGTCTTCTAACACATTTTATTTTTTTTCCTCTAACACATTTTAAGAGGGTATCAACTTCAATTCCATCTAAATTTTCAAAAAAACACACTTTTGATTTTGTATGTGAGACTGTTATTGGAAACTTCATTCTGAGCCAAGTACCCATGTACTATTTGTTATATACACAACATAACCATTTACTGTATTTTTTTCCAAAAGCTGTTTATAACATCTTGCAATTGGGAAGCCATCCTGTTGGAATAAACAGTGAATCTGTGTACATTTCTTTACCTCCTTTTTTATAAAAACCAATTCATCCCATAAGCATCTAAAATTATTCAAACTTGACACGCCTGGCTAGCTCAGCAGTTGAGTGTCTGCCTTTGGCTCATGATCTCAGGGTCCTGGTATCTTGCATTGGGCTCCCTGCATGGAGCCTGCTTTTCCTTCTGCCTATCTCTCTGCTCCTCTGTGTCTTTCATGAATAAGTAAATAAAATCTATAAAATAAAATACAATAAAATAATTCAAACTCATCTAATTAAGGAAATTCAAGCCAAGATGCTACTGCTTGATAATTAGTGGGTGATGGCTTAACTTTTGTTAATGAAAGTCTTCATTAAGGTCAGCAAAGGGTGGGTTTGAGATGTTTGAATGGGCATTCTGACAGCAAGACTTCTCCTTTGGCATGTTTAATTGTGATGTATAGTGGACATTCTTGCAGTTTAAGATGACACTTTAAAAATAAAATTCTCTCTTGATGACTTGCACCCTGCCACTCCAGCAGAGAATCAGCAGAACCTGTTGGGTCTTATTTGGAATTGACATTTTCTATTGTAATTTCATTCCTGTTTATTTTTAAATCTTTTTGTTTCACTATAAAGGAAAGATGATGATACTCAGTTTTAAATGTTAGAAGTGTTTTTAAAAAGTTGCTTTGTTACAATAAAATGAAGCACCGAAAAGTCCTCACCAGGTGCAAAGGGAAGAATAGCTAAAAGAGCTTCTCAACACTGGTGATAATGATGCTAATATTATTAATGACTAGGGTAGAGCTTTTAAGCTCTACTAAGCATAAAAATTAAAAAGGAATCCTGTTGAAATGCGGATTTTGGTTTAGCAAGTCTAGGGAGGGACCCAGGACTCTGTATTTCTAACAAGCTCCCAGGTGATGCTGATTTATTATTATTTTTTAAAGATTTTATTTATTTATTCATGAGAGACAGAGAGAGAGAGAGAGAGAGAGAGAGAGAGAGGGAGAGGCAGAGACACAGGCAGAGGGAGAAGCAGGCTCCATGCAGGGAGCCCAATGTGGGACTCGATCCCAGGACTCCAGTTTCATGCCCTGGGCCAAAGGTAGGCTCTAAACTGCTGACCCACCCAGGGATCCATGCTGATGCTGATTTACAGACCCTCCTTGATGAGGAAGGTTGGAGATATTAACAGGCTAGACATCAATGGAACCTTTTGGAATAATGGAAGCATTCTGTATCTGTGATGTCCAGTACAGTGGCCACAGGCCACATGTGGCTACTGAGCACTCAAGTTGGGGCTGGATGTTTAGCTACAATCTAGTCACTTGTTGAACTCTGTTATTATTTGCCAGTTTTCATCATATTCGTTTTCACAGTCTATCATTTGGTAGACTAATCCTACCCTGGAGCCTCCATCTGTATCCCAAATCTGTAGGAATGACAGAAAAGTCATGTAAAGAATAAAATCCAGGGCAGCCTGGGTGGCTCAGTGGTTTAGCGCCTGCCTTCAGCCCAGGGTGTGATCCTAGAGACCCATGATTGAGTCCCAGGTCGAGCTCCCTGCATGGAGACTGTTTCTCCCTCTGCCTGTGTCTCCCTCTCTCTCTCTCTGTGTCTCTCATGAATAAATAAATATTTAAAAAAATAAAAAAAAGAATAAAATCCACAGCACGGAGAAATACCCACACTTCCCTTTCCCCATGTGCACAGTGTGATAGTATACTGTATACACTGTTAATCATTTTATATTTTCTGCTCCCACCCAATAGTGTTCAATATCAGTACACAGAGGGGACCCTTCTACTCATGGGTGACACTGTATGGGATGTACAGTAATTTCCTGTGTCCTGCCTAGGAGCCCTTTGCCCAATCTTTGACTATGACAGTTGAAAATCCTCGTATGCAAGTCTGTGCACAGGTATCTGCAGGATCAGTTCCTAGGACTGAAATTCCTAAAACCTGGATCAAAAAGGATATGCGTCTTCACTATTGATAGCTGCTCTCAAACTGCCTTCACGGAGGCTGTCCCATACACGTTCTCAACAACAGTATACAAGCATGCTCTTTTTCCACGCCTTCAGCAACGCAACCTATTTTAAATGCTGTTTAAAATTGCCTGAAAGAAATAGAGAGAACGGGCATCTGAATTCTTTTTTTGTAGCAGATGCTGCTGAAGTCCCACCAACTTTACCTGCGGCCGTAGAGGGCAGTTCTGGCACATTCGGACCACCTAACTTGTGTCTGGATCTTTCTGCTTCTCTTCCTGAACCCTTGTGTGGCACCACAGGAGTTTGCTTAGCTTATGCAAGGGTGGGCCTCCCGCGGCGGCTGGAAAGTACCAGCAAGTCAGGTTCTCAGAGGCAGCCTTCAACATGAGCACTAGGAACCAGTGGATCAATGGGCAAGCTTCCCTTTCCCTCAGCCGCCAATTCTAAGCCATACTCTCGCCGATTCCTGAGTGGAGTCGAACTCTTGTTGACTACCCTCACTGGTCTATCTTTTACTAACTTTTCCACCTTCCTGACTTACTTTCCCTACTCTCTCATGTCTTGATATTGCCTTTCAAATAAACCACATGCACTCAAATCCTTGTCTCGATACCTGCTTTGGGAGGACCCAAACTAAAATAGGTGGTTCCAGGTTTGGTCCTAGAAAGTTGACACTCAAGAATCCGACTGGAGAATTTGTTGACTCCCTGGTCAAGGAGCAACAAGAATCTCACTGTGGGTTTAACTGGGGGCTGTGATCATGTGTGGCATGCTGTAGCAGCGCATTTACTAAGTACATCGTGCTATTGTGGTTGTTTGGGATGAGGTGGACGGACTGGGCTATGGAGTAGTTATTGCTCTTGAACCACATGGGGCAATGGTAATTAGTAAGGGCTGTGGAGGAGGCTGACTTCTGTTAACATTCCTGGAAGCCTTGGAGAATGATGCAGGTCAGTCAACAATCAACTCGGGGCAAGCCAAGAAAGCTAGAAGGCTTTCAAAACCAAATTTAATTAATTAGGCCCTCATCTCTTGAGCAGGAGGGCAGACTCTGCTGAGTATGAGCCTCAAAAGACAATCATAAAAATATCCGAGCCACACAGAGACCTAATGCACAGCCAGAGCAGGTGTCCTCCCCTAATGTGAGAGTCGGAAAGGAAGAAATAGGATTGTGAGCCTTGGCACGGTTGTATTTAGGTGAGCACTGCACAAACACCGAGTATTTCTCTGTATCTTCCGGGCGGGCATGCTGATTTAGAAAAAGGCCTTTTTCACCTGTATTTTCTTTTCCTTTTTTTTTTTTTAATTTTTATTTACTTATGATAGTCAGAGAGAGAGAGAGAGGCAGAGACACAGGCAGAGGGAGAAGCAGGCTCCATGCACCGGGAGCCCGATGTGGGATTCGATCCCGGGTCTCCAGGATCGCGCCCTGGGCCAAAGGCAGGCGCCAAACCGCTGCGCCACCCAGGGATCCCCTTTCACCTGTATTTTCTAATACTTTTCTTCCCTCCCTCCTTTGCTCCTTTTTGCTCACATTTAATCCAATTTTATTTTGTTGTAAGGAGTTAATTGGGAATCTGACTTCATCTTTTTTTTTTTTTTGAGCCAGCTGTCCAGTTCTTTGGCATCAGTTTTTGCATATTTTATCTTTCCCCACTGATATAAAAGGCCAGCCTGACAAATTACGCTCCAGTATGTTCTTGGGTCTTATGGGAGAGAATGTTGGGTATTCACCAAACCTTCTCCCTCCTCTTTTGGGGCACACAACAGGGTGATTCCTAACTTCCCATGAAGTTAGGAAATGATGGACTTTGTACCTAAAGTGTTCTGCATGTGACCGTCCATCCTCCTAGCCTTCTGCTAGATGGCATAGAGATATCCTCCAGGAAAACTCCGGGAGCCACGTGTCCAGAATGGCAGAGCTACAGATGCAAGGAGCATGATCCCAGAATCCTTGCTTGCAGGAGACCCTGCCAAGCAGAAACACCTGTTTTGGATTTTATCCAAATAAGAAAAAATCTTTTGTTTTATATGAGCCATTTTGTTTTTCCTTTTCCTTAAACTAGATATCCTTATTTTAACTAATATAGACTATTTGTGGACTCTATTCTGTTCTACTCAACTAACTGCTCATGTGCTAGTATTAGTTTTAATTAATATAATTTATAATGTATTTTGGTACATAGTAGGACTCATCCCTTTATTAACTTTTATGGTTTTTCTTCCAGTTTTCCTTGCACGATCACTTTTCCATAGGAACTTTAGAATTAGCCTCATTACCTGAAATATTTCCTTCATATGTTTATTGAAATTGCATTATATGTGGTTTGATATGGGAAACACTGACATCTTTATAACTCTGAATCTTCTCATATAAACACGTATCTTTCCATAGATATTCATGTCTTCATTTATATTCCTCAACACCTTCATAAAGCTTTTTTTGTATAAGTGTTAATGTTTCCTTTAGTTTATTCATATGTATTTTTTGAGTGAAATTGTGCTATTGTAAGATCTTGTCTTCTGTTATAATTGGTTGTTGCTTATATAGAAAGCATAGTAGATTCTGTGTTGCCCATTTAGCATGATGTCAAATAAAAATAAAACACCAGTCTGACATCCAAGAAAAGCACTTAAAAGTAAAATAAATCTTAAAAAAAAAAAAAAAAAAGGTTTTAGCTGTCTATACTCCATGGTAGAAAAACAGACTGTATAAACAGAAGGTATGTTATGGTGGGTTTATTCAGAATGGTCAGAGAGTGTCCTCTTTTTTGGTTGGGATTCCAAAAAGCAACCACAATTATAAACCTTCCATACTATTTAACAAACAAACATTGTCATGATGGGGTTTGTTGAAGCCCAGTAGACCTAACTGTTCTCCACTATGTTTCTAAACAACTTAGAAGTAGGCATTCAGGCAGATGAAGATAAAAGTGTCACCATCATTTCTGATAAAACTGATGTTAAAGAACACGGCTTAAACCTATGGCAACAACGGGCTTCCTGATGCTGCACCCCAGACAGCCTTTGCCATCACTGCACCACTGTAAGCTCTCCCACAGGGCCTGTTCTTACAAACCATGGCATGGAAGGACAAAGCAGAATGTTCATATACTTCTAGAGGAGGGCATTTTAGAATTCCCTTCTTTCACTCTTCCTTGCTCTGGAGAGGAGTAAAAGGGCACAGCAAGGTCAGGACTGTAATGGAAGGTGCCTCCATATGGAAGGAAAATCGGAAGTGAGGAAGAGTGTTACTCCGCCAACACTCAGCAAAGCTATAATCCAAGAGCAATGTTCTTTTTAGGGACCAAAAGTTCATACCCAGTTTTTGTATGGTAGTGTCAAATGTAAGATTTTAATTTTAGGCCAAAATTCAAACTTTAACATAAGCATTGTGGAACGTGGTTCTTACCAGGTTTTTATCCCTAAGAGAAGATTGCGAAATAGCTGGTAAACTATTGCCTTTCTTTCATTTATAACAGTTATTCTAGGGATATAATCACTAGATTATATGTATTATCTTTTAGCTCTTTTGGACTCTTGTTTTTAACACACCTAATCCTTGGTAAATGTTCTTGTATTAATGCTTCCGTTTGTCCGATTTGCTCTCAAAGATAGCATGCTCACAAGAGGATGTACAGTATAGGGCACATAGTAAGGCTTGTTACTGCCAGGCCTCTAAGGACTACTGGTATTTTCTTTACTCATTAATTCATTAAACATGATGACAGGGACTATGACAGAGCCTGGGGCTACAAGATGTATGACACGACCTCAAGGAACTCATGGTACACTGGGGAGTGTGAATGCAAACAGCTAACTACTGTGCAGTCCCAGAGCACAGTAGAGTCCCTGAGGAACACAGGGCAGATCTCCAACCATGTTGAACACCAGGGACTGTGACAGGTTAAACTGCCAGGCTCACATCATTAGGAGCCAGCAAGGGAGTATTTGAACTTAGATTTCAAAGCCACCAGTACCTTCTGTGTAAGGATGTTGCCGCCTGATGGGGCAATGCTGCAGACAGCGGATGGGGCAGCCCTCCAGTTCCCAGGGTGGTTTCTGCCTCCACAGCTGGCTTTCCAGGCTAGCTCCAACCCTGACTTAAGGGAGACAAGGATGGCTCTCCCTCCTTGAGCCATCATGGCCACGTCTGATGGGCTGCTACGTAACCTTACCAGGCCAAGCTGACAGAGGCACTCCCCCTGCCCTGCCCATCTCTGATGACCCCATTTTCCTTAAGGTTCACCAGGCAGGCAGCTGTGTAGTAAGGCTGAGACCTGGATGAAGAATGCTTGTGAGGGGTCTGGAAATAACAGTGAAATTTTTGGAGGTACTGACTCTGCCCCCACCTCCCTGTCAGGCTCTGGCTGATACAGGAGGGACTTTTTTTTGCTTGAGGTCATCTATAATCAGCAACATCAAAAGTGCTGAAGATAATTCTAGAGTCCATGAAAGTAAATTATAAGTTGGGGGTAGCAACTTCCAAACACTGATTGTATCAAAGGTTTAGCATCACAAATCCTAGCTTTATCTGCAAGCAGGCAGCAGGTAAAGTGTAAAGAGGAAAAAACCCTAGGCAGGCTTTGACTTTCCTGACACCTCCCCCAACACCCCTGCCACCACTGGCCCCGATTGAATGAGTACAAGTTCTTAAATTGTGAATAAATGAATGTTTGAACCAATTTCAAGAGACAACTTTTATACTATGAGTAACTCTGCTCAAAGCCGTTACCTCTTTCTTTATGGGCAAGGATCGGCCTTCTTTGACTAAAAAACATTGAAATTCCATCATTCATGGAAATACAGTGGAAGCTAACAGAGGTAAAAAAAAATCATGGGGCACCTGGGTGGCTCAGTGGTTGAGCGTCTGCCTTCAGCTCAGGGCGGGATCCCGGGTCTGGATTGAGACCCCCATCAGGCTCCCCTCAGGGAGCCTGCTTCTCCCTCTGCCTGTATCTCTCCCTATCTCTGTGCCTCTCATGAATTAAAAAAAAAAAAAAAAGTCAGGATTTAGGAGCAGCATTAGAAGAGCAGTTGAGAGTTGGAATAGCCATCATTGGATTTTCAAAGTAGAGCTGAGTTTGGAAATAATGGCCAATGTTTACCAAATGGTTCTTGTATTAAGGATTTCATATGTGTTATTTCTCAGAATATCCCAACAAGTTCAGTTCTTACCGTGCTAAGGAAGCTGAGGCTGTGAGGGCACAGGGCGAGAATGTGGAGAAGGGACACTGGAGCCAGGGAGTAGCTCTTGTAAGTTCACACTACTACCACTATGCTCGACTATATTCAGTTGTAACAATTTTTATCTTCATTTTGGCATGTTTCACATCAACTGCAGTGCTAAGGCCCCTGAACAGTGCTGATGGATAGGCTTCGAGGTCTACCTGCCATTGACGAGCACTTTGAAGTTACAGACATGGTAGGGAAGCTGTAGCTGGAGGTCAGCTGACTATTCGACAAGGCCCTCAAAGGAGGTAAAATCCTACAATCTCAGCCTTGCTTCAGCCTCGGTGATGAGCTCCTGCTTTTGAATTATAGGAACCAAACTCATAAGATAGTAATGTATCGAATGCCGACTTACTACTTCCAATGATAAGACATACCCTTCCAGTGAGTGACCGGAATGTTTACTGTTCAGGGAACTCCCTAAGGATCCAGGCCCACAGAAACCTTCTCAGTGACTGTAACTTCATTTGTTGAAACCAAATTAGAATAAAGGGGAGAATGGCACTGATGTTTGGAATCCCAGGAGTACAGCTAGAACTACAAACCAGACAGTGCAGGACCAGTTAACTTAGAAACAAGTGCTACAAGAGAGTGCTGTGACTCAGGACGACCAGGCACAGTCCAATAAGGACATAGTTACACAACTGACCCTCGTGTATCTCGAGCAGTTCTGAAAGATCCCCAACAAAAACTCCTTCAGTTTTACGCAAGTGCTTTCTCTTAAGATGGGTGGTGAATGAGATAATCAATCCTGTATTAAAAAACACACCATTGACTATAAACTACTAGCAGTAGGATGAATCCATTGCCAGCAATCCAAGCCTCTACTGCTAAAACAGATGAAGGATTTGGAGAGAATATCATATAAAGAGTGAAGAACTTTGACTAAGAGCTCCTTGAGGACCCAGAACACTCAAAGATAGAGGTCTACAGAAACTATTTCTGAAGGGGAAAAAAAAAAGACTTCTCTTCTTTGATACTGGGAAATATACACTTGTTAATACCAAAGCTCTTGGTCAATGCTTACATTTAAGTCACACACACACACACAAAATTGCTCAAAATCCCATACCTCAGTGATATTTGCACATAATCCAAATCCCTGGTATGGTGGTAGTCCTCACTGGTACTTAGAACACGAATGAAGAATGTCTTGATAAACTATCTTCCTATTTGAAATGCACAGTGACATAACTTATCAAGTTGGTGGTAGTCAACAAATAGGGACTGAATTTCATTCAAAGAGAATCACAGAGCAGGAAAACTAAACAATATGAGTATCACAAAAAAAAAAAATAAATTGATGCCCTTTTATTTTACCTGAGTTAAAACAATGATGAGTCACATCGAGTTATGGGAATCATAATAAATGACTACTCAAGCAGATTCATAAGATCAGTGCTATGAACACACTGAGATCATATACAATTAACTAGTGCTAGTTTGGTTTTAAATCCTTAAAACCTCAAAACATACCTTTATTTCTTTTAGCACACAAAATAATTTACTCATAAAAGTAACATCTACTTACAACTCTAATAACATTTTTTCGAAATTTAAAAATAAACAGCACTGTTAGCAATTCTGAATTTACAGAGAAAACTTTTTGGCACATAATGTTCTATTAAAGTGGAAAGCTGAATCACTTTGTTTTTCACAGCAGAAATAGGCATTCACACTATCAGCCTTGGGAAATCAATTTGGTGACAAGAAAAATGTGCTGGAAAACAGCATTTTTGGAAAAATGGGATCTGGTGCCATCTACTGAGTGGCAATGGTAATGTGACTCAGTGTTAGCCATCAAGTTATGTAACCACTACAATTGTAGCTACATGCAACTCAACATATACACATGTAGTCAAAGCCCAAAAATTACATGCAAAAATGAAAACAACTGCTGTGCTAGGACCGAGGAATGGATGGGTGTTTTTCCCCCTCTAAATACCATCCTATTTAAAAAAAAAAAAATCAGGTAGGTAAAAATTATTGCTGAACATGAGGAGTACTCAAGAGGGAAGACTGATAAATTAAGCAAATGAAAAGTTCCCTGATTAAGAGGGACTCAGGCTCTCTTATGCACAGAGAGGCCGATGGAAGGCAGTTAAGTCTTTGGGTATTTACGGTAGGTCAGAATTAAGAATTTATCCTTTTTTCTATTTGTATTAAAAGCTAACTTATTTGATGAAATTATCAACCTGGGCTGCCAATTAAGTAGCACTCAGGAACTATAATCGATGCCCATACTGATGATCATCTGGAGGCACTGAAAACCCTGAAGGACTTTTCTGATTAGCAAAGAAAATTTTGTTAGTTGACTTCACTCTTCCATCCCAACTGTGAGAGCTGGGCCACAACCCTGGCAGTCTTGGAAAGGTAGATTTTCTGCAATATTTTCGTGGATTGCAAGTTTGTTTGTTTGTTTATTTATTTATTTTTGGTAGTAGCTTTTGAGAATGTTACTTTCTTATACAGCCTAGATACCCTGAGTACTAAAAGCCTAAAATATGTTTGTGGTTGTCCTTTCCTTCATAATACTTCTCATAATCCAGAATTTGTTTCTCAGCTGTCCTCTAAGAGGGCAGGAGACCTTGTCTATTCTGTTCATTACCATACACCCAGCACTTAATCATGTTTGGCACTTGTAAGTGCTCAATAAATGTCAGGTGGTTGACTGAATAAATGAATGAATGAATGTTGTACAGTCCAATTAGCCTAGAGGGAAAGTGGAAAAATACCAACCCTTACAAAATGAAGAAGACAATGGTGGAAAGGAAGAAAAATAAGCAACAAATGGTGGGGGTAGACCTGATGTTAAAAAAATTGTCATCATTCAACAACTGATGATACCTGTCTTGAGACAAAATACCGAAACGATTTTAACTTAAAGTTAATATAAAAACCAAGTCTTCTCTGGAAGACTCATTACAAATAAGTTAATGAAAACCCTGTTATTACAACTAGATGTAATAGGAGCCTTGTGTTTTGTTGTTTCAAGGTGGAGAACATTCTGCTAAATACACCAAGTGAATGTCTACAGCTCCATAGAGGGAGCGTAGCACATTGAGGACTTTCTCTTGAATGGTGTCAACTTGCTCAGAAGGACAGTAATCGTCCAGACTTGACCTGGAACCAAGAGGAGAAAGAAAAAAAAATGTAAATAAGATGAGATCATACCATGTTGTGAGGAAAAGTCTGCATGTGTTGATTTCAGTATAAAATAGAAATGAAGGTATGTTGCATTTTGGAATAGTAACAGTTAAAAGCTACTAAAAGTTTAATCTAGGTCAGGAGCATTACATTATGTTCTTTAAATCTTCTCAGCAACTCTATGAAATACATATTTACTATTCCTTTAAAAGATTCTGAAACAGAAAATTAACCTGCATAGGTCACCTAGTTGTAAGTGCTGGTGATGGGATTCAAAATGACACATCATGTCTTCAAAGCCTCAGTGCTTAATTGCGGCTGTTTCCCTCAAAGGGAGATACTGCAAATACTGGGAGGTTATTATCTTAGTGATTGGGCGTCTTTCTCATTCTTTTATTATGGGAACAGAAGGGCTAGAAATTAAGAGTAGAGGCTTTCCAACTGATAAACGGTTTCTTTTTTTTATTATTTTTTAAGATTTTATTTATTTATTCATGAAAGACACAGAGAGAGAGGCAGAGACATAGGCAGAGGGAGAAGCAGGCTTCACGCAGGAAGCCCAATGCGGGACTCGATCCCAGAACTCTGGGATCGTGCCCTGAACCAAACATAGACACTCGACCGCTGAGCTACCCAGGCATTCCCGATAAAAGGTTTCTGCTTCTAAAAACTACTTGTCAACTATACAGGTATATAGAATTATCCAAAATGAAATGTGGAGATGTGCTGGTATTGGGATTAGTTTCCCAAGTGGTATTAAGGAGAAAAGAAGGGATATATATACCCATATATACATGCAGATAAAGACCTACTTGGAGAAAGTTATCATATATAAAAGTTTAATTTATAAGCCTTAACAAATAAGGAGTACTTCAATGCTTTCAAAAAGATATCTGGCTTCTTTAAAACACTGTTAGAGTAGTTCTTGGGAGCTACCCCCAAGAGGGAGTATTGGAAATCTGTAGGTACATTTTTGATTGTCACAGTAACAATTAAAGGGCCAAGGCAAGAGGGCAAGGCTGCTAGAATTCTTGCAATGTATAGGACAGTCCTGCAATCTGAATGTAAATAAAAGTACTTGTCTTCTGTCATATATACTTTCCAAAGTCCACAGAACACTCACGTAAGTGAAAAAAACCTGTTTTTAATTTTTTTAAGGCTAGAATTTAATACTCTTCTACATATGAACAAAGTATTTTTGAAAATGGATTAAATATAAACAAATTTCCCAGAAACGCAACTACTCTGTATATTTAGGGAAGACTGAACTTTAAGTTCAGAACTTTACCAAGAGGTTATGACTAGAAAAACCGTGTCACTATGGCAGTGCTGTGTTCATAGTATCTGCCCAATACATCACATGAGTAATTGTCTGCACATATAACTGTTCTATTTAGTGACTCTTTGTAAAGATGCTAGTTTTCTGTGGCTTAAAACAATTTTTTTTTTTAAAGATTTTATTATTTGAGAGAGAGAGGGCGTGCACGCATGTGAGTACATGAGTGAGGGGAAGGGGCAAAGGGAGAGGGAGAAGCAGATTCCCTGCTGGGTAGGGAGCCTGACATGGGACTCGATACAAGGACCCCAAGATTAACCTGGGCCAAAGGCAGATGCTTGACTGACTGAGCCACCCAGGCACCTTTTGTGTGGCATTTTAGTGCATATCAGTTACTTTCATTTCTTTTATGTTACGATGATTTGTGTGTGTATATACACATATATAAACATATATTTAAATTATGAGTACAGGTAGGTTATTGTTATAGACTAAATATGTCCCTCCAGAATTCATTCATTGAACCTAATCCCCAATGTGATATTTGGAGGTGAAGCCTTTCAGAGGTGATTAAGTCATGAGGGTTGTTTCTCATGAGTGAGATTAGTGCTATTATAAACGAGTCCCCAGAGAGCTCCTTTACCCCAGCCATTATGTGAGGTTATAGGGAGAAGATGGCTGTCTGTGAACCAGGAAGGAGGCCTTCACCACATTGAATCTGGGTGACTTTATCTTGGACTACCCAGCATCCAGGACTGTGAGAAAGGAATTTCTACTGTTTATAAGCCACATGGTCTATGGCATTCTGTTATTGCAGCCTAACTGGGCTACGACAATTATATTATCTATATATATTATGTATAACATTTCCATATACTTAAAGTGTGTATGTATGTGGGTTACGTTACCTATGAATTTCATTTCAGATGGTAAAAGGGCACTATAAAATATTTGTCATAAAATACATTAAAGTGTTAACCTCACAGTTCCATATAAAACCAGCCCAAAGATTAATACAGAAAAGTTTCATTAAATTGTTGTAACTATGCAGCATATTATTTTCAAATCTGAAATATGGCATCAGGTAAATATTCATCTGTAGACACACAAATGGGAATTCTTGTGTTAATCTGAATAGTATCACCAACTTTAAAGACAAGATAACAAGAACTATATGTTGTTTGCCAACCATTACTAAGAGGAAAGAGAAAATACAAATCTGAATTTTGAGTTGAATAGGTAAAAAATTGGTTAGAATTACTGTATTAGTTGTCATCATTAGATTCATCTATGGAGACTATATTAATAATTTCCTATGGCTGCTGTAACAAATTACCACAAATTTAGTGGCTTAAAGGAACAAAACATTATAGTTTTGTTGGAGATCAGAAGTCCTAAAATGAAGATGCTATCAGGGCCACATTCTTCTCTAGGTTCTAGGGCAGCATCTGTTTCCCCATCTTTCCAGCTTCTAGAGGCTGCCTGCATTCCTTAGTTTGTGGCCCTAATCCTCCATCTTCAAAGCTAGCAGATAGCATCTTTTCATTTCTCTGATTCTGACCCTCTTGTCCTCCTTGCTTAAGGACCACTGTGATCACACTGGCCCACTGGATAATCTAGGGTGATCTCATTTCAAGATCCTTAAGTTAATTACATCTGCAAAGTCTCTTTTCCTATACAAGATAACATATATACAGGTTCTGGAGATTAGGATGTGAATATCTTTAGTGGGCCATTATTCAGGCTACCACACTTACCTTGCAATTGTCACAAGAGTAGGTTTTGGTAAATTTTTCAGTAAATAATATACAGACTGAATAAGATACTCAATTTCTTGTTCTGTGCTGATATGGTGAGGAAGTTCTGAGTAATCGCAGGTTAGACCAGCCTGGTGAACCTGAAAATAAAAAAATTAAAAATTACACTGTAAGGCTTTGTTGTTTTTAGAAGATTCTTTAACCATTAATGTCCTTGCTGATAAATCTTACCTGTTCTCTAAAGTCTTGGGAGAACAAGCCTGTACATCTGTTTGGGCCTGATGTATTTTTTTAAAATTTTATTTTTATTTATTCAATCATGAAAGAGAGAGAGAGAAAGAGAGAGAGAGAGAGGCAGAGACACAGGCAGAGGGAGAAGCAGGCTCCACGCAGGGAGCCTGATGTGGGACTCTATCCTGGGACGCCAGGATCATGTCCTGGGCCGAAGGCTGGGCCAAAGGTGGCCCAGGCTAAACCGCTGAGCCACCCAGGCATCCCAAGCTCAAAGCATTTTTAAACCGTAAGTATCTTCTAACTTTATCATTCTTAAAAATTGCCATTAAAAAAACAAAGTGGGTTTTGGATTAGGTTCAATTTAACCAAAATATTCTTTTGCTAGTATTTTTTATTCTTAAAAAGTTGGCACTAAATCGTATATAAACTTCAGTTCAAAGAAGGTGGTTTGATTGTATTCTGCAACTAAAGAAAACACTAGAGCAAAAACACAGTTTATTGAAGTCAAAAAGGCACCAGGAGTAAAAGATGACTTGCAGGTCTCAGTTTTGGCACAAAATCTGAGAAAAGGCATTTGAATTTCAAATGAGAAAATGTATACTTCAAAGACTGCAAAATGATATAAATAAAAGAAATTATCTTTGAAAGTATCCACTTTTACCACAGCTTTCGGATCACTGTTGGCAAACAAAGTCAGTGATACAGCTGATGTAGCCGAGCTGCACTTGCCAGAGCACCTTCTTTTGTCTTTCTCCTGGTTTTTACAATCAGAAAAGTTTTGAGAGAGAGGAAAGAAAAAAAGAAGGGAGTATGAAAATGAATTAACAAACTTTAAAAATTGTATACTTTCTTCTCTCTGGCAAGTAGAGATCTGACCATAAATAAAATAAAAAAATACACAGCACTTTTGCTTTATACATAAAATTGGGAAAAGTTTATTTTTTTTTTTAAAGATTTTATTTATTTATTCATGAGAGACAGACGGAGAGGCAGAGACACAGGCAGAGGGAGAAGCAGGCTCCATGCAGGGAGCCCGATGTGGGACTCAATCCTTGGTCCCCAGGATGACGCCCTGGGCTGAAGGCAGGCGCTAAACCGCTGAGCCACCCTGGCTGCCCTAAAAAGTTAATTTTTTTTCTGGAAAACCTTTCCAGTATTCTGACTTCTAAAAAGTTATATATTTTTTCATTCCTTCTCATTTATAAAAAATAATTCATTTACACTTTCCTAGAACACAAATAAAAGAATACCACTTTAACAAAAAGTACTTTTTCTACCCAGAAAAATGCTTTCCTAAAGGATAAATTTTATACTTCAATATAAAGTATTTACCATTTCATAGTCTGGTACTTCCATCCGTTTTTTCAAACTCTGTACAAGTGGAATTAGTGATTCCATTCTGGAAAAAAGTCACCCTTTAATTAAATATCACACTGCCTCAACTAAAATTACAGAAGCAAATGATATATTACACTTAAAATTACCTTTAACAATGTTTCATATGATGCTTGAGAAATGAAAGATAAAGATATTCAAATATCTTAAAATATTAAGAAATAAATGTTCCCTGTTTTTTCTTACCTCCAAGATTACAGATTGTGTTACAGGTTGAAAATTAGTATCAAGAAATTGAGATTTTCCTCTTATTTAAAAATGTGACTTTAAAAATTATTTTGAACAGCAAGAAAACTAATTTTAGCACATGGTGATGAAAAAGATAGTTTTCAAAAAATTTAAGAGCATGGACATACACAATTACAAATGGCAAAGTTCTATACATGTGGTATACTAACAATAGTGCCTTTAAGTGATTTAATTTAGGTGGAACACTTTGGGAGCCATGATTAATTAATGTGTCTAGTATTTTGCCTCCCCTACCAATATCTACTTATCTGGTGGGAGGGGGGAAAAAGAAAGAAAAGAGGCATGGAGGCCTATTTGTCCACTCAACCTGTTACTTCTTTTTATTGTGAACACTCTCTGGGCTTCTGGACCCTAATCACCTACCTCCTCTGCTTTTTAATAGTGAAGACTCCTTCATGCTGAGGATCTGGCCCTTCAGGGGCATGGTAAGTTTGGGGAGACCTTTCTTGCTTGTCTCACCCACTTTTCCTCTGTGTTATTCTTTTATTCCCCCAATTCCAGTCATAGTGTGAACTTGCTTCTGTTGTAGCCTCAGTGTTTCTTCAAGTCTGAGATAGAACTCTCTGCAGGTGATGAAGAGTTAACTGGGCATGCTCATCAGGCACAGTGGATATCAGTGAAAGGTGGCTCCATCTATGGGCTAGATTCAGGACTCCAAAGTTTTCATGCTATTTTGTTTTAAGTTTTAAACTTGGCTTGAGACATCAAAAATCACAAAATAATAGGTACTTTTCAGTATTTCCAGAAAGAATCACATCTTGTGAATTATTCCTACATCTCCCTCTTCCATCATAATTTCAAAAAGGAAGGAATCATTTCTTGAACTAGTTCCCTATACTGAAGAGGAAAAGTGTGAACTGATGTTCAAATGCTCGGTCAATATTGACTAATGTGATCAATATAATACCACAGTTTTCCTTAGTGATAATAAAGTTTTATATTTATATTTCAGAGATGTTTCTCATTATTTTGTATTTAAACAAAAATTACACCTAATATTTTGAAGAGGTAATATACACATAGTAAACGATGTTTCTTTCTCCTAACTTCATCTTTTAGTCATAGAATTCCTCTCACCAGAGACAACCTCTATTTGTTTCTTCTGCATTCTTCTAGTTATCTGATGAATTATTTTAAATACCTATGACATAACAAGTCTTAATGGCTCAAAATACTATGATTCTAACTCTGATTTAAAGAATTATTTCAGAGACCTAACATCACTAATCTCCAGGGAAATGCAAACCATAATCACAGTGAGAAATGACCTCAAACCAGTCAGAATAGCTGGAATCAAAGAATAGGAAGTAACAAATGTTGATGAGGATGTAGAAAAAGGGAGACTTTGTGTTCTATTGATAAGTATGTAAATTGGTGCAGCCACTGGGAAAATAGTATGCAAGTTCCTCAAAAAATTAAAAAATAGAAATATACAATCCAGTAATTTCACTGCTAGGTATTTACCCAATGGAAAAAAAAAAAACACTAATTCAAAAAGATCTATGCACTCCTATCTTTACTACATTATTTACAACAGTCAAGATATGGAAGCAACCCAAGTGTCTATTGACTGATGAATGGATAAAGAAGATGTAGCATATATAGACAATGGAATATTACCCAGCTATAAAAAAGAATGAAATTTTGGCATTCATTGACAACATGGATGGACCTACAGATTATCACGCTAAATGAAGTTAAGTCATATAAATACCACATGATCTGTATATGGATGTATATGGAAGCAGAACAGATGAACAAACAAAAACAGAAACAGATTCATAAATACAAAGAACTGGTGACTACCAGAGGGGGTAGGGAGATGGGTGAAATAGGTGAAGGGGATTAAGAGGTCCCAACTGCTAGTCCTACAATAAATAAGTCACACAGATAAAAACTAAAGCATAGGGAATGTAGCCAATGGTATCGTAATAACATTATATAGTGACAGATGGTAACTATGCTTATATTATATCTGTATAATATAAAAAATTATCAATTCATTATTTTATATACCTGAGATTAATGTAATATAGTATGCCAACTACACTGCACTAGGAAAAAAAATAGATTTAGTTCAGGGAAAAGTAACTGTACTATTTATCTCAACACTCTTCCAAACTTGCTTTAATACCAAAGGCACTCTTCACCCCACCCTATAACTTGACAGATGCTGTGCCAAAAGAACTTTTTTCTCCATGTTTTCAAAGTAATCTTAATGCTGGACAATCGGCCAAACAGAGGATCTGATGAAGGATCCAGCTATCAAATCCAATTCTCTCATGCCATGGCCAGCTTGAGCTTCTACTCATAGTCAGGCTATCCTTAAAAGGAGGCAAGTTTTCACATTAGAATTTCCTTGTCTAGTCATTTGCTTTTTTATTGATAGGTTATTTTTTTTTTTCTTATTCTTACAATAGGGGCTGTCTTACCAATCTTTAATCTTCCTTAAGACCTAGCACCACATCTTATATATAAAACAGGCAGCCACTATATGATTTTATGTGATTTTGAGCAACTTAAACCTCTGGGCCTTAGTTTCCTCATGTATAAAATGAACATAATAACAACGAAGCCATCAAATTGTTGTGGGGGATAAGTGAGAGAAATGCAAGGAAAAATCTTAGAATTGGGCACAAAGAAAACACTCAGGAAAGGCTAACCATTGTTAGTAAGTTTGTGTTGGCACTTAATACTAATTTTTAAAATGTAATTTATCTAGAAAATTAAACAATATGTCTATGAGTAGAATAGAGTTGGGGAAAAATATGTTGCAAGGTCTTACCCAGGGTTTGAAGCCCATTTCTGTACAGTTTCTTCATTGTCACCATCACACAAATCAGCAAAAGCAGCTTCTAAATCTTCTAACTGATGAATTCGAGTATCAACACAATCTACCAAATCTTCCTTTAAACATATTGAAAAGCCAAGAATATAGTAATTAGTCTTTGAAAAAAATAAGTGAAATCCCATTGGAATTAAAATACCAGTTCAATTAGTTAAAACCAGGACTTGTAAGTACTAAGCATGGGCTTCCCCAATAAACACACAAAGATTTTGGTTAGATGTGAGAGCACTCTAATGAGCTATATTATTAGATATGTGATAAATAGACAAAACCCAAAAGAAACAAATGAAGGATACCTCTGTCAGGTTGGTACCAGGCTTTTTAAACTGGTACAGCTCTTGTAAGATTTTGTACTCTTCCTGGAAAACAAAACAAAAATCCATATACTAGAAAAAAAACCCCAATTGTTGTTATTATTATTATTTTTAAAGATTTTATTTATTTATTTATGAGAGACAGAGAGAGAGAGAAAGAGAGAAGCAGAGACACAGGCAGAGGGAGAAGCAGGCTCCATGCACGGAGCCTGATGTGGGACTCAATCCCCGGACTCCAGGATCACATCCTAGGCCGAAAGCAGGGGCCAAACCCCTGAGCCACCCAGGGACCCCCCCTAATTGTTTTTCAATGATATGCTTTAAAAGTAACAAATGGCTACAATATAAGGAGAATATCTTAGACAATCATTTAAAGATTAGCCTGTGAAAGTCGGGAAAAATGTATAACTCAGACGTCATTGTAAACAATGTCATTTCTTTAGGGTGACTCTATCCTGACAAGAATGCATGAAAATTAACTAAGGAAAAAGACTTGACTTGAAAGAAGATTTCTAATAATATTCTACTATATAAATGGATACATCCTAGGATCTCAACAGATTTTAGCTATGTATAGGAAAGAAACATGTCTTTAATAACAATCAAAACTCCATATTCACTTTGCAGTCCTTTCCAAGCCTGCAGAAGAGAACTTGGAAGTTCAAAGGCAATACTGGAGGCAGATATAACAGAAGGATGGCTGCTAAGCGAAGACTTTGCAAGAGGATGTCTCTCCCCATTTAGCACGCTAAATAGCTCCGTTATAGGTAGGTGTATCTGGCCCCAGTAATCCCATTTAGGAGTGTTGTTGGGAAGAGTATACATGCAAGAGCTGAAGTTCACTAAGCACAATGTGCCACTATCCTCATCATACTAATCCTGTGAATTTTGTGATTATTTTGATTTTATACTTGAGGAAACCGTGGGTCAGAAAGGTAAAGTAACTTTCCCAAGATCATACAGCAAATAAGCAGTATAAATAACAGAACTAAACTCATTCTGGACTTCAGGCCATGCTCTTTAAAAAAGGTAAACAACTTTTTTTTTTTTTAAGATTTTATTTATTTATTCATGAGAAACACACAGAGAGAGAGAGAGAGAGAGAGAGAGAGAGAGAGAGAGAGGGGCAGGGACATAGGCAGAGGGAGAAGGAGGCTCCCCAAGGGGAGCCCGATGTGGGACTCGATCCCAGAACTCCAGGATCATGCCCTGAGCCGAAGGTAGACACTCAACCACTAAGCCACCCAGGTGTCCTTATAACTGACTTTCTTTACTATATTAAAAAAATGGCTATTAAATTATAAAATATAATACATGCTCTTTTCCAAAAGTTCCATAGTACCAAAGGGCATAAAGGATACAAAAATCTCCACTTCTCAGGTCTCCTGACAGCATTGGAAAAGGAGTGACTGTCATTAAGTTCCTTATATAACTTTGTAGGAATTTTCATTAAAAATATTTGATGAGTATATTTGTAAGATACATTCCTAATACCTTCCAGATATGCCTGTTCTTCAAGTTTTCTAAATAATTCTAAGGTCATTTCATGATTCTAAAAACTTATGGTTTATAACCACTGGCTTGTGTATAAGAGCAGGAAGAAACAGCAATTTTTCTCCCTTATTTGCAAGTTGGGAGAGTACTCTAGTTCTCCCACTCTTGTTTCAGATTACACTAAATTCTCAAATCTTACCTATTTTTTAATCAATACTTATTTAGAGGTCTTTGATAAATCACAAAAGCTTCCAATACATATGCAAATTAGGATTGTAAAGTACAAGATCATTAAAATCAAAGACTGAATTTAGGTAGAAAAAATAGTTAATTTTAATCTCAAAAAGATTAGATTTGACTCCCAAATGTTAAAGTAAGCAGTTACTGTGCCATAAAATGCACCCAGGCATGCTCACTTGGGAGTTTCTCAAATGTTGCTTCTCAGATCTGTGCATGCTAATATTGTTTGGCTTTCTGCATTTAAGATCTGATGAACAGGCCTGAATTATTAGCTCCAAGAGTACATATGTAACAGGCATATTTTCCAACAGTGGAAAATTTGTCACACAGCTCTTTATATACATATAATATCTCTAGAAAGATACACCAAGAAACTGGCCATGATGTTTGTTTCTGAGGTAAGAAACTGAGGGAATGGGGATGGGGTGAGAGAGTGACATCTTCAATGTATATACTTACTTGTACTACATGATTTTGGTTTTTTTTTTTTTTAACTACCCATGTAGTTACCCAATTAACAAATACAAAATAATAAATACTATCTAGAGCAGGGATCAGCAACCCACAACCTATAACCTGTTTTTTGTATGGCCCTCAAGTTAAGAAAGGTATATACACAATTCAATTAAAAAAACAGCTGCATATTTAAAAAGGTTTAACAACAACAAAGAATGTGTCAAAGAGATCATATGGGACCTCCAATAAAGTAATTACAATCTGGCTGTTTGCAGAAAGTTTGCTGATCCTTGATCTAGAGAAGTGTCATACAAGTCTTAAGATCTACATTTTAAAAATGCCACATTTACCTGAGTGAACATTTCTTTGAAGGGATTCTTGACTGAAAAAAAATCCAAGTCAATATCTAAAACAAATGCATCCCCTTTCTTCAAAATTTCCAGAATTTCCCCAGTGCTGATTGTAGTCTGGCATTCTTGGCTTTCAGAAAAACATGAACATGATTGCTCTAGGCAAGTTTGGCCCCCCCTCGGTGTCACTGTGTCCTTTTCCAGTCCTTCTGAATAGGAGTCACAGTTAGTAGAGGCAGTGTTTTCTGCATCTTCCAGTGCTAGCTTTGGCTTCTTAGCAGAAGACACTGCATCATTTCCTTCTTGACTGTTACAGAGTTTATAAGGTTTTACCATAATCACATCCAATTGCAAAGGTTTTTGGTTCTCTAGCTGGTCTTCAGTTACATAAAGACCATCACTTAGAAAGTAATGATCTGTACTTGTAACCCTGGATTAGAGGAAAAAACTATTTTAAAGACAAATGGACAAATTAGTTGACATTTCAAATAGCATTTCCAAAGCAGTACAGAAATGTAACAATATATTTAACAAAAACGGAGAGCTTTCTCTACTTTTGTTAAGTCTTGTTCCTCTGCAGAAATAGTATTCCCCCAGTTTTTAGGTGGGCACATAACTGCCTGAAGTACGTAAAGGCTATACTTCGTAGCCTAATACTGCAGCTAGGGGTGGCCATTTGACTAAGTTCTGGACTACGACTGTGAACTGAAGAGAAGGATTCATAACGGCACTCTCTTCTACCTGCTGATTGGCACGTGAATGTGGAAATGGCAAGCCCACCTTGGACTATGAGGACAAAGGCAATACTCCAAAGATGAAGCAAAAAGGTAAAAGGAACTGGGGTTTCCAAACCTGTAAACTGCCAGATAGGCCCTGGACTATGTGCAGTAAACTCTAATATGAGAAAAAAACCAAATCTTTAAGCTGGTGTCTTGGATCTTTCTCATACCTGCTGCAACTTCGTCGAAATAATCACTAACGGAAAAATTACATCTGGAAAGAATTTCTCTTAACAAAAGCTCCTTCAGATGTGTTTCAAAGTTTTGGCAAACTTTATATAACCATAATATTTTAATGTGGAAAACAACTTTAAAAAATCTTATACAATGCAGAATGCATTTTACAAGTTACAGATTTCTGATTTTAGACATATCAGTATATTCTTAGCTTTTCAACTATATTATACCTTAGGAAGTACTTGGAAAAGCAAAAATAAATACTTCTTTCAGAGCCAGGCTCTATTCAACTAAAATAATGGTTAATATTTATTTCATACTGAAAAATAAAATAAAAAAAATATTTATTTCATACTCACCTTCCTCCAGCTATATAGTCTCAAATTTAAAAAGGTATTAATTTTCCAAAATAAGATTAACAACATAATACAGCTGATATCCAGGCTTGTTATAAATTGTGCTGTCCTAGAAAAACAAAGGCTATATCCCCCAAACCTAAATTCGTATTCTTCCTTAATAAAGGACACTTCACTTTGTTCATATCTGTATGAGCACATACATCTCAGACTGCATACTTGTATGTGTCTCTTCTATAAACTTTTACTTACAGAATTCAGTAAAATCATCAGATAATCAAAATCCTCCTAATATTGTTGTTATACATTGAGTTTCAAATGTCTGTTTGGAACTTAAAATTATTTTATTTTGCAAAAACCTGTTACAGGTGAAATGAGGTCTACTCCCTGAAGTACTCAATATATGCACTACCATTCTTTCACATATATCAGCATTATATATATTTATTCTATGTGGAGTCCTATTTATTATTTTATCCCAAGTACAATTCAATTTTCATGTATATAGAAAGTTATTTGTGTAATTAATAAGAACATACAACAAAAGTTAACTATATTATTAGTTAATTAGTTACTATTATTAGTTAATTCAATTTTCATGTATATAGAAAGTTATTTGTGGGGGATCCCTGGGTGGCGCAGCAGTTTGGCGCCTGCCTTTGGCCCAGGGCGCGATCCTGGAGACCCGGGATCGAATCCCATGTCGGGCTCCCGGTGCATGGAGCCTGCTTCTCCCTCTGCCTTTATCTCTGCCTTGTCTCTGCCTCTCTCTCTATATATGACTATCATAAATAAATAATAAAAAAAAAATTTAAAAAAAAAAGAAAGTTATTTGTGTAATTAATAAGAACATAGAACAAAGGTTAACTATATTATATTTATTAAGGATAAATCAAAACTAAAAAGTATCACTTTCAATGAGAGAGACTGTGTATTTCATTTTCAATGTATTACTACCCTTTTATTCCACTCTCCTTTCCCTTTGAGAAAGTTATGCCATCACTGCTTAAAACATTCATTCCATCATAAGAGACTGTAGAAAGTCAAGGATATGATAATATTTCTAAAGATGTTTGCAGTACTGCAATATTCCTAAAACACTGAATAAACAGCTTATATAACAAAAAGTTGCACATGCAACTTAAGTCAGCTTTAACTTAATTTAGATTCATTATCGAAAGCTAATCATAAAAAAAAGAAAGCTAATCATACTACTAAAATTAAAACCCCAAATCTACTTTTTAGCCATTCAATTTCAAAAAAAAAAAAATTCAAAATGAGATAATTTTGCTTTTTTAACTGCAATTGTTAAATTCAGCAGACAATAATTATATTGTAAGGAAGCAGTGAAATGTATCATTAGAAATGTAAATCTGTAAGATACTTCAATAATTTAATGGAATTAGTCATCAACACAGCCAGAATTCCAGAGGATGAAGATATTATTCTCAACCAACCTGACCAGTAACAAAATATAAATGGTGTGTGAAGGTCAAGAGACATGAAAACTTGTTCCTGGTGTTTGCTTAATCTGAGCCCATCTGTATGTAGGCAACTCATGAGTTATTATGGGGATTCAAAATAAGACAAAAGCAGCATTCACTACTTTACATCCCCTTTCATACTCATAAATATGAGATTACCTGATTGTTGTAGTAGAAGTGTCTCTGCCTACTAAAAAGTGATGTTTGCCCTCTCTGATTTGCTGAGCCCATGGGGGATGAAGCCACAGAACATGAGAAAAATGGCCAGCATAAACTGCAGGCATAATCCAATTCTCAATACTTAATTCTCTGAAAAAGAAACAGAAAGTATGGAAATTACTGGTGAGTGGTTTTTCCAAATATAATTTCACCCAGAACTAGAGTTTAACAATTTTCCTAATAGCATTAAGGCATCATTTCCCCTTTTCACTGTATTGACATTTGCACTGACGGTACAAGACAATTATGGGTTGGCATCCTAAGACTGATGAAGGCAACAGTACCAAGTCTACTAGTAGTCCCCCTCTAAAGCCAGTTTTATGTAAAAAGTTTCTTCATAGTTTTATTAAACTTTGAACTTGAATATACATTTTAAACATTCTGGGTGGTAAAATGAGAAATGCGCAGAAAGTACTTCTGCTACATTCTTCGAAGTATAACGGTTGTCTTAATGAAAAGCACTTGTAATTCAATTGAGAGTTGAACACCACTTTTCTTGAAAGAAAGACTGATCAACATACAATGGTTATTTAGACTTGAATTTGAATTGTTGGACTTTACATTTGAACTAAGCTATAAAAAAAACACCACTTGTCAAGTTTTGGTATAGTATTGAATATTCATAATTATCTGAAAAGGCTATAAAAATTCTCTTCCTAAATTTTCATTTTACTTCCACCAAAACAACATATGGCAACTGACTGAATGTGGAAGCAGATATGAGAATCTAGCTGTTTCCTATGAAGACAAATATTAAAGAGATATGCAAAAACTTACACATTCTTACTCTTCTAAGTTTTTTGCTTTAGAAAATACATTTTTAATAAAAATAATCGTATTTATGGTAACATGTTGAAGTCTATTTTGAAATGAATTAATATTTTAAACATTTCTCAGGTTTAATTTCAGATATGGTAAATGTGAATAGATACTACCCAAACTTATAAAAAAAGCTTAGTAATTTTTAAGAGTATACAGGCATCCCGAGACTAGAAAGTTTAAGAATTATTATTCTATGACTAACTGTACATACTTGTTTCATAATTCTCTTCAATTTCTAAAATATAAAAACCTTTAAATATAAAAGTTAACAACAATGGTAGAGCTACCACACTTTAGAAATCAGTGCTCCAAAAAGGAGTTCCAGAAAGTCAAACTGAAAGAAATGTAGTAGGCTAGAGTTAATTCACCCAAGCATCTATCTCGTAGTTTCATATTATAAAGAAAAATAACTGCTATGTAACTTTTTACACTGTATGAGCAGCCTACATTAAGAAATGCATACATAATGAGACAGTTGCAGAATTCAGAGAACTTTATTACAGAAGAGAGGCGAGTAAGTCACTTAGAAATATATCACCTATGATCCTTCTAGGGGAAAAGTAGCACAAACTGAGAGGTTGGAAGGACTCAATAGTGGAAGAAAGGATATACAAATTAAAGATGTGTTGCCTATACAATTGCTGAACATGTTTTTTTTATTTTTTAAAGACTTTTAAAATTTATTTATTCATGAGACACACGCACACACACACACACACACAGAGGCAGAGACACGGGCAGAGGGAGAAGCAGGCTCTAAGCAGTAGCCTGAATTGGGACTCAACCCTGGGTCTCCAGGATCATGCCCTGGGTTGAAGGTGGCGCTAAAGCGCTGAGCCACCCGGGCTGCCCTGAACAACATGTTTAACACATTTTCTTGTGCCTTTGTATCCAGATTTTTTAAAGGAAAGAGGAAGGGAGAACAACTGGCTCAGGTAACTTCTAAAGTCTCTTCTACTTCTAAAATTCTAAAGCAGAGGTTGGCAAACATTGGCTAGGCCATCTGTTTTTGTAAATAAAGTTTTATTGTAATATAGCTGCAGACATTTGTTACATTAGTGTCCATGGTTGCTTTCCTATATAGGAAAAGAGGAGAGAGAGGTATAAGAGGAGAGAGAAGGTAGAGACCATGTTGTAAGCAAACCTAAAATATTTACTATTTGGCCCTTTAGAAAGTCAACATTTGCTCCAAATAAAATATAAAGGGAAAACGAAAACAAAACTCATGACCTCAGAAAGTCTATTTCCCTTAATTGTTAATCACGTACTGCAAATTGTATTTCAAGCATATTAAAGATCACTAAGTGCCTGGCTGGCTCAGCTGGTGGAGCATGTGACTCGATCTCCTGGTCCTGAATTTGAGCCCCACACTGGAGGCAGAGTTTACAAAAAAAAAAAAAAGAACAAAAACCACATATTACCCGAAAAGTGTTTCCTTGTCAAACACAGTGTCAGCTGGCATATTCACAGGAATAAGGAGGTCTGGATGTGAATCAAAATGCACAAAACTTATGTTACCGGCAGGAAGATGCTTCGAGCCAATGGCCCGGTATATATAAGGCAGGACCTGTGAAAACACATGCATATGTTCAGAAATGGCACTGAAATCAAGAGCACACACTCTGCTGCAGCCTGAAAAACAAGGCTTCAACGTAACTGCATATAATATAAAGCTCATCAAGTTGTTAAAAAGTAGGGAAATATAAAACTTGTTCACTGTAGATGGGCTTATAGAGAGCGGTCTCCAGTTAGCTTTATGTTTTCCTCCTAAGTTCCAGCCTGCACCTCCACAGGCTTTACCGGGCATCTCCTGCTTCCATCTGGCCCCGCCACAAACTCAATGTGGGTAAACACACAAGGATTGGCCCTCAGGAAAACGTACAAACAAACTGGCAGTTAATAAACATTCTGGCACAAAGAGGTGTTCAAGGTACCATGGGTCTCCGGGCCTTTGCCACACCTCTGGATGATGGATGAGCCTAGGTGGTCTCCAAGTCACCTACTGCTGCTCCAGCCTTGGTAGTGCTGCGTTTTTCTTTTTTAAGATCTTATTTATCCATGAGAAACACACACACACACAGGCAGAGGGAGAAGCAGGCTCCATGCAGGGAGCCCGAAGTGGGACTCCATCCCGGGTCTCCAAGATAACGCCCTGGGCTGAAGGTGGTGCTAAACCGCTGAGCCACGGGGGCTGAGCCCCGGGGGCTGCCCGGGTTGTGCTGCGTTTAATACTGAATTTGAAAGCACCCTTAACCCGTGCCTGTGCTTTTTCTCAAGCCCATCCTCACTATTCTTTCTACATCCTGGGAAACCCAACTTCCTCCAGCCATAAATCGGCGATCATCGTGCCCCTCTTTCATATCCAGAGAAGCCCCAAGGGGGCTGCTGGTTAAGACAATAAGCAAAAAACAAAAACAAACAAAGTCTTGACTCTATGGGCCTCCCTTATAAGGCTTCCAGAAGATGGGATGAAGTCATCATTTTAGCTACTCCAAAGTGGCACTGCCATAAAAATAGAAGATAGTTTTTGTGTTTATAAGAGCAGGGCTCGGGGGATCCCCGGGTGGCCCAGCGGTTTAGCCCCACTTTAATCCCAGGGCGGGATCCTGGAGCCCCTGGATCGAGTCCCACGTCGGGCTCCCTGCGTGGAGCCTGCTTCTCCCTCTGCCTGTGTCTCCGCCTCTCTCTGTGTCTCATGAATGAATGAATGAATGAATAAAATCTTAAAAAAAAAATAAGAGCAGGGCTCGGGTACGACGACTGTGTGCACACCGAGCAGACAACACTACCAACGGCCCTAAGGGTGCCACGACGCCAAGTCTCTATCACGGACGGCAGCCCACATCATTTTTTTTTTTTTTACTGAGTTCGATATGCCAGCGTGTGGCAGGACCCGCGGGGACCGTGGTCAGTGCCGTGACCCCGGCCCACGCCGCGGCGGACACGAGGCCTCCCACCCAGACGCCGGGGCCGCCGGAAGGCTCGGCTTCGGGTCCGGGCGGACGGCGAGGGGAGAACGAGCCGCCCGCCGCCCGCCGCCCGCGGCCGTCCGCGCCTCCTCCTCCTCCTCCGGCTGGTCGTTCCGGCGCCTCCCCCGCAGCCATGGAGCCGCCGCGGGTCACGCAGTCCGGCTCCCTCCGGCCCCCCGCGGCCGCCCGCTCACCTCCTGGTGATCCTCCACCACCCACACCGGGAGCGCGGGGTAGCGCCGCAGACCCGCGCGCCCCGCCGCCGCGTCGCCCGCCGCCTTCCCGCTCGGCAGCATCCCCGGCGCCGCAGTCGCGAGACTAGCACCCGGGCCGCCCGCGCTGCCCCTCCCGGGTGGAAACGCGCGCTCACCCGGTTGCGGTTCCTGATTGGAAGCTGTAGAGGGCAGGGGGCGGGCGCCGGCGCGCTCCACGAAGACGATTGGCTTGCGTGTCCATCGCTCTCGATGACGCGCCAATCACCGCGCACCAGGCGCTGTGCGAAGCCCAAAAGCTTCCCCCCACCGCCCCCCGCACCCCCCCGCGGTCGCGGTCCAGCTCCTTCAGGTTCGCTTTTTAATTTCCTCGGTTTCCTGTTCCGGAGGCGCGGGTGGCGCTAGGGTCCCGGCGGCTGCAGAATCAGCCTGGCTTTGCTTTGACGGCTCCCTCGCGGCCCGAGAGCGTTTTAGAAGGTAAAAGGGAGGAGTGTGTGTGTGTGTGTGGGGGGGCCTTGCGGGTGTGGGAGACGGAGCGCCGCCGAGTGTCGGGCTTAGGCGTCCGGGGCTGGGGCGGGTTCAGGTCGAGCGGCCGCCTCCCCGGGTCTGCAGCCGACGGGCAAAAGAGCGACCGTAGGCCCGAGCCCCGCGAGCCAGTGGAAGTGAAGGAGGAGACCTTTTCATTCATTCGTGGAGCGCATGCGCGGGTCCCGGCCTGGGGCCGCCCGGGGTCGCCGCGGAGGGAAACCCGGAGCCCAGCGCTGGCCTCGTGGGGCGCGCGGCCTGGCGGGAGATGCAAGCGGGGAAACGCGCAGCCGCCCCGCAGCCGGGCGGAGTGCAGGTGCGGGGAAAGGAGGCACACTTCGCGGCCCTTGCGACGTAGACCGATGCTCCCGGGCGTGTTACCTTGGCCAAACAGCCCCGCAGCGTCCCTGCTTCCTGGGGGGAGGCACCCAGCAACCTGGGGGTAGACAGACGCGGAAAACAACTACCCTCGGCCGCTTGCAGCGAATTCCTTGACTCTCGATTTTGGATCAGTTTGTGCCCCAGCAGAGCCGGACTGTGCCTTCGGAATGTCAGCTTCATGATCCGTGTTTTCAGGTATTCTCTCTATAGGAGCATGCATGACCCAGTCGCGGAAGGTCAGCTATCGCGCACTGTGCAAGTGTTAGTGACCCTGTTTGCATCTCTAGGTTTGGCACACTTCTTTGTGTTCCCTTAGACCCTGTGCGTACCTCTTTTCTCTTGTTTATTTTATTTTTTAAAGATTTTATTTATTTACTTATGAGAGACAGAGAGAGAGAGAGAGAGAGAGAGAGAGAGGCCGAGACACAGGCAGAGGGAGCAGCAGGCTCCATGCAGGGAGCCTGATGTGGGGCTGGATCCCAGGACTCCAGGATCACGCCCTGGGCCAAAGGCAGGTGCTCAATCACTGAGCCACCAGTGTGTCCCTTTTCTCTTGTTTATTGCCTTATTTATTTATTTTCCTAAAAACATGCCTGTGAGTGGTTTCAGAGCTTGAGTCTTGCAGGCTGCGCATCTTACTCAACTTGGAGTCCACGTGGTCAGCTGACAAATCTGGGCTCATTGGGTATCACCCGAATCTGTGAAAGGGCCTCCTCTTTGTCTGGATTTGATAATGCAAATATGTCGTGGGTATATGTGAAAGGGAAACGGACGGTAGCAACATAGAAACATTTGTCGTTGGTGATGTAAACATTTATTGACCACCTACTATGTGCAGGACGTTGTGCCAGGCGCTGTGAAGGATACAGAAATGACCGTGAAACAACCCATGTCCTCGAGGAGCTAAAAGTCTAGTGGAGGAGTTAGAAATGTGCACACATGACTATAATATGAGACAGTCTCTGGTAAGTGCTGTAAAAGAAGTAAGTAAGTCTAGAGGGAATGGGATTACATTCTAAAGGGACCTAGGAAAGGCTTCACAGAAGAGGTGGCATTTGACATAGGTGGATGAAATTCAGTGGGCACATTCACAGAGCAGGGGATTTTAGAAGAGCAGGAGCAAAGAACAAGCTGGGTAATAGTACTTGGTATGTTAGGCACCTGGGAAAATCTGGGTGATAGGCACTTCACGGGGAACGTGATGGGGGATAATTCTGGAAGAAATTGGGTCCGGGTTGTAGAGGGTTTTATTTTATTTTAAGATTTTGTTTATTTATTCATGAGAGACACACAGAAGCAGAGACACAGGCAGAGGGAGTAAGTAGCAGGCTCCCTGCAGGTAGCCCGATGCAGGACCCGATTCCAGGTCCCCAGGATCACACCCCAGGTTGAAGGCAGCATTAAACCGCTAAGCCACCAGTGCTGCCCTGTAGAGGGTTCCATTTATTTATTTATTTATTTATTTATTTATTTATTTATTTATTTATTATGATTTTATTTATTTATTCATGGGAGACACAGAAAGTGAGAGAGAGAGAGAGAGGCAGAGACACAGGCAGAGGGAGAAGCAGGCTCCATGCAGGGAGCCTGACGTGGGACTTGATCCTGGGACTCCAGAATCACACCCTGGGCCGAAGGCAGGCGCTAAACTGCTGAGCCACCCAGAGATCCCCGTGGTAATGGGTTTTAAATGCCAGACATGGGAGTTTGAATTAGATTCTGTTGGCCAGGAGCCATGAGTAGTCCATGGTGGCGAGATCAACTGTGTAGGTCCTAGGTTTATCATGAAGGCCTTAGGCTGAATAATAATCACCAATTAGATGTTATTAGATGCCTGCTAGTTATTAAGCACCGTGATTGATAGAGCTAAAAAATCTGACATTATTTTCTTGAGCCTTTTGAAAATCTACCTTAAGTCTACCGGTAAAACTTTTAGTTAGATAGACCTTAGGAAGATACCACTATAGTCAAGTTTTTTGCATTTAGTATTTATTTAAGTTTTAAAACTATCTTGTTGAAACTTAAGCATTTGGAAAGCCATTCATGTTCACAGCATTCTTCAGTGGAAAGCTGAGGATGAAATCAAGGATAACTGTTGTGTTTACAAATTATAGTTATATTTGAATTTGCTTGTTAGTCTCACTGTGTGATAAGGACATCTTAAAAGTTAGTTGTAAACTTTAATTCGGGGGAATATACTCTTAATTTTGTCAGTATGCTCAATGTATTGGAGAATGGAAAATCATTGTTAAGAGAATTGCAGACATTAGCAGTTTGGGAAACATTTTTAAGCCTGTTTTATTCTTTCTGTCCTCTAGCACTTATATTCTCTGTGGAAGATGTGACATATCCAGACACCGTGTCATGATGCAAGGCAATACGTGGTGAGTGGTGTGACGGTAATGGTGGAGGTTTGGGAGAGCAGAGAGAAGAGCAAACCCCGATTTTGGTAACGTGGGGAGAGGAGGAGGTGTGTTCATGTGGGCCATGGACATGGCTAGGAGCACAGACCAGAGTCCTGCCCTGATGGGGCTTATATGAATGGTGGAATGAGGTAATTAGTTGGTGAATTGTAAGTACTGTAGGACCTGCCAGGAAGCAGCACAGAATGTGAGAGCAGGGAACCTAACAAAGGCCTGATGGGTAGTGCTAGTGATTATAGAAAGACCAGTGGGGTTGTTATTATAGCCAGGGAAGAAATGATGGTGTGAAGTGGGTGAACTTAGGAAGTATTTATGAAGCAGAAGTGATGGGAATTTAAAATACATTTTTGGGTAAAAGGGGTAAGGGAGGAAAAGTTGTCAGATAATTGGCTGATGTGTGACTTGAGGACCAATAAATGCTATTATCTATTGAAATAGGAAACACTGGGGATGCCTGGGTGGCTCAGCAGTTGAGCGTCTGCCTTCGGCTCAGAGCATGATCCTGGGGTCCTGGGATTGGGTCCCACATCGGGCTCCCAGCATGGAGCCTGCTTCTCCCTCTGCCTGTGTCTCTGCCTCCCTCTCTCTCTGCCTCCCTCTCTGTCTCATGAATAAATAAATAAAATCTTTAAAAAAAAAAAAGAAACCGTGAAAGAGCAGCCATTGGTATTGTTTTGGAGGGGAGGGTTAATTCCTTTTAGGACCAGGTATGTTGAATTTGTGGAGTCTCTGCTGAGTGTGGAGGAAGGTGAAGACAGGAAGGTGCTGGTGCTGATGTAGAGAGTGGTGTACAGGTGGGATGACATGGCGAGGTTCAGATTTTTGGGGAGCCTGAGCAAGGACATAACAGCATATGATTAAATAGTCAGATGTTGAGTTCATCATTCTGGAGGAGGAGCAGCTTTAGGGAATGACAGAAGCCAGGGACTGAGACAGGGGAAGAGGACTTTATTGGCCATGAGGAGTTTGAGGTATTACAGAGAGCTCAGTGTCGAGGTAGGTAGAATAATCCAGTGGCTGAAGGGGTCAGTTGCTCTTGAAGATGGTCAGGCATTTGTGACACCCTGTTTATGGTGAGTTTTTGGTTTTCTTTTCTTTTTCTTTCCTCCCACAAAGTCATAGAATGTCGTTCCATCCAGGACGAGGGTGTCCCCGAGGGCGAGGAGGACATGGAGCCAGACCCTCAGCCCCAGCCTTCAGGCCTCAAAATCTGAGACTACTTCATCCTCAGCAGCCTCCTGTGCAATATCAATATGAACCTCCAAGTGCCCCTTCCACCACGTTCTCGAACTCTCCAGCCCCCAATTTTCTGCCTCCACGACCAGACTTTGTCCCCTTCCCTCCTCCCATGCCTCCGTCAGCCCAGGGCCCTCTTCCCCCCTGCCCTATACGCCCCCCCTTCCCAAATCACCAGATGAGGCCCCCCTTCCCAGTGCCTCCTTGTTTTCCTCCTATGCCACCTCCAATGCCCTGTCCTAATAACCCCCCAGTCCCTGGAGCACCTCCTGGACAGGGCACTTTCCCTTTCATGATGCCCCCTCCTTCCATGCCCCACCCTCCACCCCCTCCGGTCATGCCACAGCAGGTCAATTATCAGTACCCTCCAGGGTACTCACACCATAATTTCCCACCTCCCAATTTTAATAGTTTCCAGAACAACCCCAGTTCTTTTCCACCCAGTGCTAATAACAGCAGTAGTCCCCATTTTAGGCACCTCCCTCCATATCCCCTCCCAAAGGCTCCCAGTGAGAGAAGGTCCCCTGAAAGGCTCAAGCACTACGAGGATCACAGGCACCGGGATCACAGTCACGGCCGAGGCGAGAGGCATCGGTCCCTGGATCGACGGGAACGAGGCCGAAGTCCTGACAGGAGAAGACAAGATAGCCGCTACAGATCAGATTACGACCGAGGGAGAACGCCCTCCCGTCACCGGAGCTATGAGCGGAGCAGGTAAAGCACATGTGTGGTTTTAGTGAACTGCAGAGGTCCAGACATGGGCCATTTGGGTTTCTCAGAGGACTAAACCAAAAAGGTCCAGCAGTGCATTTTGATTTATAAAGGGAAGAAAGCATTTTTGGAGCTGTTTTAAAGAGGAAGAGACAACTGACAAGTAAAGTAGTTAATGTCAGAAAAGCCACTTTTGAAAATCATTTCAAAATCATCAATGTAGATTCATTGCAATGAGCGTAAGCTGATTACTCTTGCAAAATACAGCTGATGTTTCAATGGTGATCTAATGAAAGTTCACGTATTACTTTTTCGTGTTCTTTGCATTATCATATTTACTTTTGTTCAGTATGATCACCATATCAGGTTAAAGCACCTGAGTTCATTTGGAATCGATCTCTATGTTATCAATGAGGAATCAAACTAGTTCTAGTTAAGTGGAACTTGCTTTCTGGCTTTTAAGATAAGTGGAACTTTATTGTACATAGTTGCCTTCTTGCTCTGTTTTCCTTGTAAAGTGCAATAATGTTGGTTACACATCATCAAAGTTTTCAAAATAGCATTTATTTATTTATTTACTTACTTATTCAAAATAGTTTTTAACTTGTTTTTGTTGCATTGAAATGTTTTTATACTGAAGAAAGTTGTATTTGAAAAAATACTGTTTCATTCCAGATTACATACGTTTTTTTCAAGAGACCAAATATGTGTACCAGATACATGTAAGAAAGTGAGATTTCCAGCAGGCATTTCTAAACCAGGATTCTTAGATGGGTTTATAGAAATTCTCTGAAGTTATATGCAGAATGTTATATGTGTATGCATGTTTTTCTATAAATAAATTGGTAGCTTACAGCAGAATCTCAAGACTTTTCTCCAGAAGTCTAAGAACTGTTGGTTTAGGTGGGAAAATAAAAACATTGATAACGATCATACCAAATACTTTGTACCTTCAGTGAACTTCTTGTATGATTGAAGCTTCCCATTTGTTGAGCTAGTAGCGATGCTTCTCTTTCTGTCCCTTGTGGTGTGTTTACTTACCTTCATTATCCTTAGGAACTTCTGTGCTAAAAGGATTTGAGCTTACCAAACCAAGTCACTTCACTATGTGGGTTTGTAGAGAGCTGGTCTTGGTTCCTTTGGAATCAGTTTGCTTCTCGGTTTCCACATTTTTCTCATAGCTGTTGAGTTTTCATGTTCATGACTGAACATTTTGCCAGTAAGTGGTGTTGGTCATTCCTAGTCCTGAAGAGAGTGATTAGTGGTTGGAAGGTTTGGAAGGAAAATGTGTTGTTTCCTCTTCCTGATGCCCAGTGGAAGGTAGAAGGAAACTTGTTTCCTGCAGAGATGACTGATTTCTGGTGAGCCAGAGCTAACTCAGAGTTGATAGACTAAAAAGTTTTCTCAGCACGAATTACTATTTCTGGTCAGTTTTGTCCTTAACTATTCTCTGATGGACTAATTGGCAGACGCCTATGATAGTTTATTTTAGAATTTTATGATGAAAATCCAAACTGGAAACTGTTTGTTAATAGTTTTCTTTAGACTTTGAAGTGATTGTTAATAATCCTATTTCTAGGGAAACACTTCAGTGCAAACTTCAACATTCTAGTGGGCACTTTTTTTCCCCATTTTGGGGTGCCGCAGTTAGAGTTTTTAGGACGCTGCTGTAAAAATCCTAAATTCTTGAATCAGGCTTAAACTTAGAGCTATATGTTTGCTTAAAGAACTTAATGTCCTGTCAACTGAGGGACCTGTAAGTGAAATCAAGTGCCAAAAAAAATTGCGATTAATATGCGTTATCCTAAATGACACTCCTTGACTATGAAAGACCTGCTTAGGCAGTTAGCTCATCTTTCTAAACGGCCTTTATTTATCTTGGAGTTGTTTTGGGATGCACTTGGGGTGTTTGCCCTAGAGCTGCCTTAGTGTCACGGCCACATAATAACCAGCTCCCTTTGAGGTCTTAGGTAGAGTGTCAGTCATCTGTTTTATATGGAATATTCCTATAAAATAAAAATAGGGTATGTGATTTCGTAGCATAACTTCTGGAAGTATATTGGAGAAAACCAAAACTTCACAAATTTGTGCATTAAACTGTATTAAGTTTATGTTAGTTCTGTGGTCTGTCCTCCGGCTACTGCTCCCTTTGCTTCTTAGGGTAAGTCAATCTGTCCTTTCCCAGATTCCGTCTTCCTTCTTTTTCTCCTCTAAAATATGATTGAATACAAATTACCAGATTGTTTTAGAACAAACTATTTCTAGAGGAAGTTTGTGAAGAAGTGGATATGTGCATTTGTTAAGAAAAATTAAGGTTACTCTGGGGAATGGGAAAAGAAATGGCCACAGATATAGTGCACTCAACATGCTGTTCTGCAGGGTGGTGGGGACAGTGCAGTGGCTTCCCGTAACTGAATGGTGCTATAGCACGACAGTCCCCATAGCTGTCCTGGTGAGTACAATGTGTAGCCATCAGAGAGCTAATATTATGTACCTAAGGAATATTTTAATGCTTGCAGACAAGAAAGAGTCTTTGGAAAAGGAACCCAAACATTGTTTTTCTTGGTTTAAATGGATTCACTATATAGTATTACTAATGTGCTTTGTATTATCCAAATTGGCCTTTTCAACTCATACCCACTCAGAGGTAGCAATCATCCTCAGAAATGTCGTTCTCAAATGCAAAATTCTATTGCCTGAATGTTAAAATACAAAAAATTAGGAAGGTCTTTTCAACAGATTTTTACTTGGAAATATAGATGATTATTCTTTTCAGCCACCATATTATTACATGTTATATTTTATCTGTCACGTGACACCACTCGTTAGTTGGGATTTTACTGCTGTAACGTAAGCTGTAATTTTATTTATTAATTTTTTAAAGTATTTCCTACACCCACTGTGGGGCTTGAACTACAATCCCGAGATCGAGTGTTGTATGTTCTACTGACTGAGCCAGCCAGGTACCTCAGTAAACTGTATCAGATTAAAAGAACGTAGACTCCCAAGCTCCAGCTACTTTATTTGGACAGCTAATGTATACCTGAGGCTTATACGTAGTTAAAAGTATATTATTCAAAGCAATCTTTCTTGAGGTGGAGGTGATCTTTAAGTGAAAAAACAATTTCTGTTTTAATATCTATAAACAGTCACATTTCTCAATCATTTTTGTAAGTTTTGATTTTCAGCGTGTTTATATTTCCTCTCTTTGGCCACAGGTTGGGGGAAGTTTTTGAGTTCAGACATTTTTATAGTCGTCTTATTGGACTCAGACTAATACAACATTTTTTTTTCCCCATTGTAAGATTGAGTGGTTATTTCCCTTAGGTTTAGCTCTGATTTAAACACCCTAGAGTTCCAAGTTTTTGTTCCAGATCTTCATTGCACTTATTAAACAGGCTCAGAAGTTATTATTGTTTTCATCATCAAATTCCCGTTTTACATTGAAAAATTTTAAAATCCCTCATTCTGTTGTACGTTGTGGATACCCAATGTCTCCATTTAGAGTTGTTTCCGATGAAAACAGCATTTAAAGGTAAAGTGATTTAGAATCTCCTGCCAGTCAGCTATACCTAGAACTACAAATCAGGCCTCTAACATATAAGAATTGAGAACTCTTTAATTATAGAACCTTATCTCAGTTTTTGCAATAAAAGCTTTAATTTACACTTATTTGATAGATGAAATTGGGAGTTTTCTAGAATTCACTAGGTAGTAGAATCCTTTAAAGTTTTCCCTGTAGGTCCAACAACCAGGGGTTGGCTGGTTGGAACATCTGGAGAGAAGATTGTGATAAATACCTTTGTTGCTTAGCATCAAGTATGACTTCTTTCTTTAAAGAAAACAACAAAAGACATCCAAGTTAGTTAACTTCTGTAAAGTGAAGAGCAACTTACCCTTTAATAAGTGATGAATAAAAATGTCCCATAGAGAATAGTGCCTGAAAAATTCATAGGTGAGGGCCGTTTATGTAGAAGATGAATTCAGTAAAAAGAGATGGTGTTTTTGAGTCTTTCTGTTGAAAACAGCTCTGTGTATTAATTCCTTTAAGAGAGCGGGAACGGGAGAGACACAGGCACCGGGACAGCCGAAGATCACCATCTCTGGAAAGGTCCTACAAAAAAGAGTATAAGAGATCTGGAAGGTAAGCAAGGAGTTGACACTGAAAGAAGTCATAGATCTCCTTGAATTCAGGTTTTGTGCTTATCCATAATATCACCAACTCTTCAAAATAGCCCAAGAATCTATCCAAAATGCCCTATGAATAGCTAAAACAGCCGATAACTAAAAAACCTTTACTTTCAAGATGTATTGATGACACACAAGGGAAATCTTGATAAATTTCCAAAAAAAAAAAAAAAAAGAAATTATATAGGCTACTTTTTCTGATCTCAATTGCTATCAAACTATATACGCAATAATTCAAAGCTTAAGATTTTGGAAATTCATAATTATGCTCTTAAATTTACTTGTTTCTGAGAAGGGTAAAACTGCGATCACACTTTATGACATTGATATTGTTGTAACTCAAAACCTATAGGGTGTAACCACTTCATGGCCTTATGTAATGGTAATCAAGAATAGCACTCTGGAATCTGACAGATATGGGGGCAGTTATTCTCCCAGCTTTGATATTGGGCAGAGTTATCTAACCTTTTTAAGCCTCAATGTCTTTGTCTAAAATAAGAACAGTTATACTTGCCTTATTGAGTGGTGAGGAGTCATTGAGATAAAAATGTATAAAAAACTCTTAGAACTGGGTCCAAAGTTAGTGGCAAATAAATGGTAACTATATATGTATATATTTTATATATAAGATTACATATAACATATAAAATATGTTTATATCATTATTCTCTGATCACTTCTACATGTTGGTAAAGTATAAGAAAGGTTAAGAAAGATTTAAAGATAAAAAGTTTTTTTTTTTTAAAGATAAAAAAATGACATAGCAAACAGAACTATAGCACTGTAACAATATTTAGAAGTAAATGCAAGACTTCTTTGAAAGGTAATATGATTTAAAATGTGGCAAATCAGGAAAAGAAAAACACATACCATTATGTAGAAGAAAGAATGTATCATAGGAATGAAAGGGATTTAAAAATTATAATATGTTGGTATAAGTACAGATACCATATTTACAAAATTTAAAAACTTGGATGTGATAAGTTGATTTCTGTAAAAGCAAAAATTCCAAACCACATAAGAAGCAGAAAATTTTATTAGGTTGGTAACTACAGAAAAGTGGAAAAAGTTGGATGTGTATCACCTCCAAAAAAAAAGTTTTAGACTGTTCTAGAACATTGATGGAGATGGAAGGAGAGCTTACTTAGCTCCATGCTGTGGTGTCCAGAAAACCATCAAGATGGCTAAACCTAACCTGATGGAAAATAAACTACAAAGCAATCTTTTTTATAAATATGGATATGAAAATGCTGAGTATATTAGCCAGTTGTTTTCAGTAGTGTGTTAAAATAAATTTACTAAAAAAGAAAAAAATAACAGTTTACTCCAAGATTGCATGAATAAATAGGTTAGTATTAGGAAATCTATAATTCTATCAAAATCTGTAGAGCTATTTCAGTTCCTGTTTATTAGATATTTAAAATAGAACCAGCATCCTTTTAGAAATAGAAACTTTGGTAAACTAGGTATATAAGCAGACTTCTTTCACATGATGGAGAATATTATCTCATGATGAACATGATTGACACCATCTCAGAAGAGCCAAATTTAGTTTTGAAACCTTTAGGCTTTCCCGTTCAAGTGAGGAAAAAGATGTGGCTCTGTTGCCTATCGCTGTCACCTAATGTTGTATGACTTAATCAAAAAGTGAACAAAGAACATCGCACCCTGTGTGTCCCAGGTATTATATTGGCATAAGTGATACAGTCATTCACAAGAGTCCCCACTTTACAGGAATGAGAAAGTTAAGTGCCTTGAGAAGTGCTTTTGACAGAGCAATTACATGTTGCTCTGGGAACATAACAGTGAGAGCTGAGTCTTGGGTAGTCATAGAAAAATTGACATTTTACCTTTTTTATAAGTGATACTTGAAGTGTGTGTAGGAATGCATTAGGGAAGGGGATGGTAGAGGGAGAGAAAAGAGCATGTGCGAAAGTTGCAGTGGAGACAAGTGCTCTGAGAGGATCAAGCCTGGACGAAATAAGTTTAGATGTCTTTTTTTTTTTTTAATTAATTAATTTATTTATGATAGTCACACAGAGAGAGAGAGAGAGAGGCAGAGACACAGGCAGAGGGAGAAGCAGGCTCCATGCACCGGGAGCCCGATGTGGGATTCGATCCCAGGTCTCCAGGATCACACCCTGGGCCAAAGGTAGGCGCTAAACCGCTGCGCCACCCAGGGATCCCCTTAGATGTCTTTTTTAATCTGTACAAGTGATTGTACCTAACCAGCGCAGTGGCAGTAGTAATGGGAAACAGTAGAGGTAATTGAGAGGTATGTATGAGATAGAGTCAGTGGGATAACTGATGGTGAGGAAAGAAAAGTCAGTAGCCATCACCTGAGATCTGGTGGTTCCCATTGGGGGTGGGGAGCATTAAAAACGATGCAGGATGTGTACAGTTTGGGCATGTGGAGTTTGAGAATCTGTGAGACCACCAAGTGGAATTTGTAGTAGTTAATTGAATACACAGATATAAAGTTCAGAAAAGAGATCCTAGCTGGAAATATTAAATGCCATGGATTAGAGATTAACTAGGAAGAGTTCAGAGAGAAAGGACCTGAGGAGGAAGAGCAAAGGACAGGAAAACCAGGTACTGTGTTGCTAGAAACCATTGAGGACCACATTTGAGGTTGGTGAGTTTCAACGTAGAGTGCTGGAAATCTCTTTGTCTAGTGGTTTCTTCTCCAATGCCCAGTAGCTTGTGGAGAAGGCAGAGACTTGGATTCTATGAGTTCCAACTAATGCAGTGGATGAAAAAATTAAAACCAGAGATGTAAATACTATAAAAGAGGAAAACTTAGCATTTGTATATAGCTTATTGTTAAGAAACAAGTTCAAGTTTGGATTTTGAAATTTGGAGTGCCTGAGACACTTACCTAAAAAAAAATGTTTTGTTCCTGTTTTGAAATGACCTTCTCAAAGTGTTAAAAAAACAAACCAAGATTAATTGATGGTCACAACAGACAACCCTGACTATCCATCATTAAAGAGACCTGCCTTGAGGGAGGTGGCATGAAGGTGTTTTTGCCCTTGTTTCTAGGTAATAACAATAAACATTTAGTGAGATTTTTTTTTTTAAGATTTTATTTATTTATTCAAGAGAGAACAGAGAGGCAGAGACATAGGTAGAGGGAGAAACAGGCCTGATGTGAGACTCGATCCCAGGACCCCAGGATCATGACCATGACAATAATTTGACCCCAGGATCATGACCTGAACCAGAGGCAGATGCTCAACCACTGAGCCACCCAGGTGCTCCTTGGGATTTTAGTACAGGTCGAAATGCCTGTGTCAAACAACCGTATTAGCATTTAACTACCAACTTACTAGCTTTGTGATATTGGGCAAGTGATGCAGTTTTTCTTTCTGTTTTCTCTGTAGGAGATGTTCACATCTGCCTCATAGGATTCTTCTAGGGATTAAATCTGAGTGTAAAGTGCTAAGCAGAGTGTCAGGCTTGCAGTAAGCACTAAAATAAACATAAACCAACCCATACTAGTGGGAGCTAAAGGTTGCCATTATTAGCTAATGGTATTAGCAGGAAAATTCAAGAGGTTCAGCTAAGAAACCAATTCACTGAAGTTGACAATTATAAGACAAATATATCAAAATTAATATCTTTCCTAAATACTGGAAACACCTAAGAAAATGTAACGGGGGAAAATGTACGTTCACTATAGAAAGGTTCACTATAGAAAATTTAACTAAAATTAAATATCTTAGTGAGCTTTAAAAATATATAGATCAGTTTGAAGCAAACTAGAAATGTAGCTGAAGAGAGGGTGACAATGAGTGGAGGGCGGCGCCGTAGTCCCATAGTGGAAGTGGAAGACAGTGTTGTGAAAATAACAGTTTTCTTCAAATAACCTATAATTTCAGTGTTACTTCAGTTGAACTACCGGTTTTCAAACTTTATAATGACCCAGATTATTCTTTGGAATAGAAGTGAGAATAATGAAAATAATTATGCAGGGATACTTACTTTAGTAGAATTAAAATGGTAAATACATAGAATGATTAAAACAATTTGATATGGGTATAAAATACCCCAAATATTGAGCAACATTCAAGTAATATACAAATTTACATCTATCATTAAATTGTTTCACATTTGAGGAGAAACTGATGGGATAATTGACAAGCCATATGGAGTAAAAGAATGAAATTATATTTCTTATATCTTAGATAGAATTTAAAAATATGTTAAGTAACTGAGGAAAATAGAAAATATGTATTTAACTTTGGGATGGGAAAAGATTCTAAGCATCGCACTAAAAGTTAGGCAGCCTAAACAAAGAAGTCTTTAGAATTAAAAGGGAAACAAAAAAGTGGAAAAGGATGCATTACATTTGACAGAAGAGCAGTTATAAAGAAAACTTTTTCAGTAAATAAAACTACTAATTTTAATGGTACTGGCATAGCACATGACTGGGATGTTCATAAAGGGAATGAGCATGAAACATTATTTCAGTAGTGATAAAAAATTATAAGTCAAATAAAATCCTTCTTTCATCAGAATGGCTGAGATTAAAAATAATCATGTTGACAGGATGTGTGGAAATTGGAACTTGCATATGGTTTTGAGTGTAGTCTAAACTGGTACTACCTACCTATAGAGAAGCCTTAAAAAGAAAGGTATACATTCTTTGTGTGAAATAATTTGACAAGTGTGCAGAGAACAAGTGTTTTTACAGTAGCATTGTTTATGTTGGCAAAAAACTGAAGAGGTAATAACCTAAATGGCTATGATCAGGTTTGTTAAATTATGGCATACGTATGTAAAAGAATAGTAGGTGCCTATTAAAAGTGGTTCAGTTATAGATGTATTGAAATAGAAGAGTATTCCTGATGTTCTTTTGAGTGAGAAAGGTAGGCTATCAAGTTCCTTTTTTTTTGTTAAAACATGTATATTATTATGTATATGCATAGTCTTATATCTATATATTTTAACACATTTGTGAAATGTAGTGGTTATCTTGGAGTGGTTTTATGGATGAGTTTTGTTTTTTTGTTAATGCTTTATTAGCTTGCTACAGTGGATGTATGTACATTTTACTTTACAGTAACTCTGGCAATAAAATTAATGATATACGTTGTAGCATTTAGAAGTTATATCAATAAGTAATCAATATTTATAGTCTTTCTAATCAGGTATCCATTCCCCCTACGTACACACTCCCTGTCATAAAATTAGAAGTAAGTGGTAGCGTTGGTGCGAATAGTTAATTTATGACTTTAATCCAGTTGTAAACTTTCTTGGATTATAGTAACTTTGTTAGTGTGCCTGCAAAGGATGCTGATGTAATACAAATAAAGCAGTTACTCTCTGTGGTTCTTAGGATTCTTAGGGTCTGTATGGTTGCATTTAAATTTTTGGATCTTAAGTTAAAATCTATCCTGTAGGTTTTTCCCTCACGGCATCCATAGGATGGGCCTTTGCATATTTCAAGCCTGAGAAATTCAAGGAGATTGAGTTGTTTTTATCCTTTGTAATTGAGTTAATACTAGTATATGCAGGGATCAGAATTAGAGTGGTGGTTCACTAAATAGTAACCCAAGTGTGGGCTTCCAGAGAGATGGTTAGGGATGATATAACTGGTTCACTCATCGATTATGGTCCTCAGGCTAAATTTATGGCCAAGTTGAAACCATGTTTCATGAAGTTTTTCTTTTTTTCTTGGCAAAGGAAGCTGTGGAGGATTCAAAAGTAGTATTCTCATCGCTGAGATTGTCTCATTTGTGGAGATTTTCAAATATTTCCGAAATATCTTTCTCTTCTAGGAGTTACGGTTTGCCGGTTGTCCCTGAACCTGCTGGATGCACACCAGAATTACCTGGGGAGATTATTAAAAATACAGATTCTTGGGCCCCACCCCCGGAGACTGTGAATCAGTAAGTAGATCTGGGGTAGGGCCTGGGAATTTGTATTTTTAAACAACTAACTTCAGGTGATTCTGATGCCATCAGACTAGTGTTTGGGAATCACTGGTTTAACAAAAGTAAATATGTCTTGGTTTGGTATGGCATTTTTATTCTAGGTGAAAAGTGAGCTAAACAGGTGAAATAGAATAGTTTTACAATATAAGTGCATTTTAAATAATGAGCCTCCTTTGCCTCCTTTTAAAGTCGCTCCCCAAGTAGGGAGAAAAAGAGAGCTCGTTGGGAGGAAGAGAAAGACAGATGGAGTGACAGCCAGAGCACTGGCAAAGAGAAGAATTATACCTCAATCAAGGAAAAAGAGCCGGAGGAGACACTGCCTGACAAAAATGAGGAGGAGGAAGAAGAACTTCTTAAGCCTGTGTGGATCCGCTGCACCCACTCAGAAAACTACTACTCCAGTGACCCCATGGATCAGGTGGTAGGTCTGAGAAGCCATTGACCAGGCTTTCTCCACTTTGGCACCTTTGGCAGTCTGAGTCGGATAATTCCCTGTGGTCGGGCCTGCCCTGTGCACTGTAAGATGTAGAGCAGCATCTCTGGGCTGTCTGCACAGCCCCTCCCCACCTGTGATACCAAAGCTGTCTTCAGATGTTGCCGAGTGCCCCTGCCCTCCTCCCCAGTTGAGAACCACTGCTGTAGACCAAAGCTGTTTGATCTGAAAAAAGGCAGAAGTGCAGTAGATTAAAGTATCTCTTCAATCTGCATTTTATAACACTGCTAGTCTTGATATTGGTGGTTTTATAAGCTTTCACACATAACTACTCTATGCAGCTTGTGGTTGTACGTGTATGTGTGTGTGTATATTTTCCTCCCAAAATGGGAATTACAGAAACCTTGAGTATGTCTTTTATAAGTCTGTCCTTGACCAAAGATGACCATAGGAAGTCTCCCGTGCATATTGTTTGGTATTGTGGAATGGCGGCATCGTCACCCTTCATAGTCTCTTGAGGGATCCAGTGCACATGCTGCTAAAGGTCCGGCTCCCAGGCATGACAGCTGACTTTTGTTGCAGTGTTGGACTCCATGACCTCCTCTTTCATGTGCTCCCTTCCTTTTCCTTTGTTTTCTTTTATCTCCATTGTATTTTTGGTCACTGTCTCTTTGTTTAGTTACTTTTTTTTCCCTCCTGATAAGTGTTAGGACTCCATCCCATTAATTTAGGCCTATTGGCCACAGGGTAGACACATATAATGTTCATTGATTAAATGGATGAGTGAAGGAATGATCATACCAGTTTGGTGGGATGTAAGAGGTTGGAGATGGCAGCTTTAGTGGATCGGGTTAGATAGAAGAGCTTTAAATTTAGAATTTTATGAGAACAGCTTCTCCTTGGCCTGGGTTCTTCTCTATAGGGGACTTAAAAGTAGACTGTCTTGTCTTTGGGAAAAAGAATTTGAGAAATCTCATGGTGGTGTGATATTTTACTTGATGAATAAGAGTAGAGTTTTAAGTTGTGGTTCATGTGATACAGGAAAGGGAGGGCACCTGGGTGGCTCAGCGGTTGAGTGTCTGCCTTTGGCTCAGGTCATGATCCTGGGGTCCTGGGATCGGGTCCCGCATCAGGCTCCCAGCAGGGAGCCTGCTTCTCCCTCTGCCTATGTCTCTGCCTCTTTTCCTCTGTGTCTCTCATGGATAAATAAATAAAATCTTAATAAATGAAATAAATAAAATCTTAAAAAAAAAAAAGGGAAGCTCACATACTGAGCACCCCTATGGTGTCACAGCTTTCTACTCGTGCTTCTCCTATTGCCTTACATAATCCTCAAAACATTCCTGGAAAAAAAGGTATGTCAGTTAAGAATGTGGCTGTGAATAATAATATGTGACTAATTGTGACTTAAAGAAGCCAGGTTTATTTTTCTCAACAGGTTTTCTGGAGGGAGATGGTGCCTAGTGTTCATTTAGTGGCCCAGAGATGGCAGGGCTCTGAGTTGGTATCTGCTGCTTTCTGGAGTGTCGACCATGGTTGCAGGATGACTTGCAGGCATCGTGTCTTTACATACTCTGTCCAGACACAGGATGCAGGGGCAGTGTTGGATGGGGCCTTCTGCCAGGAACTTGCCCAGAGCTCACATGGATTTTTTTCTTCCATCCCTTCCCCAGAACTACATCATATGTCTTTTCCAGGTTCATCTTCCAGTGCTACCATAACAGGTTTCCACAAACTTCATGGCTTACCAGCACACGCATTTATTATCTCACAGCTTCGTGGTCAGAAGTCAAACTTGGGTCTTCCTGCCTAAATTAGCATGTCAGCAAGGCTGTGTTCCTTTCTGGAGAGAATCTATTTTCTTCCTTATTCAGGTAGTTGGCAGAATTTAGGTCCTTGTGGCTTATAGGATGGAGGTCTTTGTTTACTTGCTGGCTGGCTGGTGAAGGTTGTTTCCTGCACCTTGAGGCCATGTGCATCCCTTGGCTCAGAAATCCCTTCATCCTTAGGTCAAGTGTCTCTTGTACTTTGAGTATCTCCTGCCTCTTCTGTTGCACCCTCACTCCCGTTGGGAAAGGTTTTCTGCTCTTAAGGGCTTGTATTAGATTGAGCCTACCCAGATTATCCAGGATAATCTTTTCTTCTCAAATTCTGTAATCTTAATCATATCCACAAAGTTTTTTTTTTTTTTTTGCCACATAACATAGTTCCCGGGGACTAGAACAGGGATATCTTTGAGGGTGAGAGGGACTCTGGCTGAGCCTACTTTTTCTGAGACCAGGAATTTTCTACTCCCAATCATGGTTCTTTTAGCAAGGAAGAAGAGGAGAATGGCTGCCATGGATATTATTTTTAAAATAAAATTGAAGATACAGAGGTTCAAAGAGTTTAAACAGGCACAGGTGTTTTTCTTTTTTTTTTTTCTTATATTTTTATGGATGTATTAAAACTGGTATAGAAGGAAGGCTAATAAACCTGAAACCCAACATTTGCCTTTGTGTTTTGTCATCTGGTGCAGAACTGGCAAGGATGTCAGCTATCCTAGCTTTGCCAATGTCAGTAATGAGGGGAGCTTCAAAAAAGCAATTACTCTCTTTTGGGATAACTGCAGATTTTATGATTTGCTTTAATTTGCTTTTTATGTTTGATAGGTCTGGTTCTTACATTTTGAAAATTACTAAGTTGAAGAGTATGGGCATTTAAAGTGATATCAACCTGGGAAGAGAGTGGGGGGAGAGTGGAGAATTTCCTCTCAGAATGCATTGTAGAACTCTGTAGAGTGTGTGCGTGTGTGTCCATCCCTGTGTGTCTGGGGTAGTATATATGTATATGGGGAGATGTAGAAGATTTTTTTTCATTTTTTTTTCTTTAATTAAATATTTTATATATTTATTTTGAAAGAGAGAGTACACAAGTGGGGGAAAGGGCAGAGAAAGAGGGAAAGAGAATCTCCAGCAGACTCCGTGCTCAACTTGCTCTCATGACCCTGAGATCATGACCTGAGCTGAAACCAAGAGTCAGGCACTTAACTGATTGAGCCACCCAGGTGACCCTGTCTTGACATTTTAAATGCTACCAGGGTGTTTCTTTTTACAAATTTTTTTTTAATTTAAGTATAATTGACAGTGTTACATTAGTTGTAGGTGTACAACGTAGTGATTCAACATGTCTCCTTTACGCTATGCTCACAAGTGTAGCTACTCCCGTCTATCACCATGCAATGCTATGACAGTGTCATGGACTATATTCCCTATGCTGTGCCTTTTATTCCTGTGACTTCTTCATGCCTAAAGATATTTATTTTTGATCATTGTGGTTAATGTGGAAGATAGACTCTCAGTGATTTTTAGTAGCAGAGAAGTGCATGTTCCCTAGGAGAGTGTCGGGTATCATGAATTCTTGGGGAGGGGTCATGATTTATTTTGTCATATCAAAAGGACATACATGAACAGTTCTTAATATTTCTCAATATTAGCAAAGTGCATGTTCCTGAGGATTGTGTTAGCCTTAAATGTTGTATGTGATTCAGGACACATTGACAGTATTGGGAATTTTGTTTTTAAATGTTTGGTTAAATCGAAGAAAATGGTATCTTGGATGTTACAAATCTTTGATTATTTATGAGGTCGTATGTCTCTTTGGTATGACTGTTATTAATGAAGTTCCTAATATTGATCCTTTATTTTTCAAAGGGAGATTCTACTGTGGTTGGAACAAGTAGGCTTCGTGACTTATACGACAAATTTGAGGAAGAACTGGGGAGTAGGCAAGAAAAGGCCAAAGCTGCTAGACCTCCGTGGGAGCCTCCCAAGACAAAGCTAGATGAAGATTTGGGTGAGTCAGAAGTTCTTAAACCAAGACCCTGTGCTCTTGTTATTGCTTAAACCTTGACTTTGGGGATATGTTCTTGAGAGTCTCACATTGAAATTTCCTCTTTTTTCTTTTTCTTTTCCTTAATTATGGTCAGCAAAATATATAACAATGGAACTTTGTCTTTTTGTTCTTATTTTTCCTTGATTACATTCAGCAAAATAGATAAACAATCTCATTTGCAGGGCATGTTAACAGTTGTGTCCCTTGTAGAATTGTCCAGTCTTCGAATGAGGAGAGACCGTAAGTGTGGCCTCCCCATCAAAAGCAGGAGCCTGTTCCCTGTGCCTTAGGCCTCTCATGGGCAGACATTCCCTGTAGCCCTCTCCACTGCTGGGGAGCCCTTGCTTTGATGAGGAAACACCAGCGCTAGGCCAGTCTGATTGAAGGTTTCTTTCAACTCACATGGATAGTTTCTGTGACTTTTTCATATGGTGGTCTATTTTTTCACAAGTATTCTGAGGTTCCAAGTAGATGCTAAGATCTTTTAGATAGAAACTGCTGTCCTAACTTTGCGGCCCCTAGCAGAAAGCCGTCCACAGATGAGGCATTCCCTGTGCCTTTTCTGTGTTTTCTGTCCCTCATCTGCCCTCCTTCATTATGTCTCCTGACTGAGAGGCAGTGTCCATGGTGGGCAAAAGCACTGATAAGACCAGCTGGCCTGGGTTCAAGTCCCTGTTCTGCCACTTGGTATGTGACCTTGGACAAATGATTTAATCTCTCCGTGTTTTTTCTCATCTGTAAAAGAACAAAGACTGTAGCATCTATCTCATGCAGTACACTATAAAATCCAACTAGGTAAGGCTTGGGTTTTATTACTGTACTATACTATATTACTTAGGTTTAACCTAAGTTCTAGGTCTGTTTTAAATTGTGGTGAAGTACACATAACACAAAATATACCATTTAACCATTGTTTAAGTATACAGTTCAGTGGTATTGAGACCATTTACATTGTTGTGTAGTCTTCAGAACTCTTTTCATTTTGCTCAACTGAAACTCTGTACCCGTTAAACAACTCCCCAGTCCCTCTTTCTTCTAGCCTTTTTCTACTATGCTGGTCGGTGGAAAAATCACTTTTTGCTCACCAATTTCCAGAGAAGCACACCAACATCCTACATCATTCTACTTTCTGTTTCTATGAATATGAGCTCTCTAAGTACCTCACAGAAGTGAAATCACACAGTATTTGTCTTTTTGTGGCTGGGTTATATCAGTTAGCAAAATTCTCAGTCTGTTTTTATCCAGTCACTTCCGAGAACTAAAATCTTTTGCTACCATGGAGAGAAAAAAAACTTAAATTCTTCAGTCTGGTATTCAGAGCCTTCAATCTGGCTTTCATGACACTCGAACTCTGTACCTCCTGGTATTTTTCTGTGGGGCCTTTGCTCTGGCCATTATCCCTGTTCTATTCCCTCCATGCTTTTGCCTGAGTGCCTTTTGGTCTTTTTCCAAAACTCTTTGTTTTCATTGCTTCCTTAACTAGATTGTGACTTAGCTCTCTGGGCTGTATTATTTTCATGATACTGCTCAGCAGAGTGCTTGGTGCGGAACAGGCACCCAAATGTTTGTTAAAAGAATAAACAATTGTAAATTCCTTCATCTACACTCTTTCCCCTGACCTCTATTAGAGAGTTCCAGTGAATCTGAATGCGAGTCTGATGAGGACAGCACCTGTTCGAGCAGCTCAGACTCTGAAGTTTTCGACGTCATTGCAGAAATCAAACGCAAGAAGGCCCATCCTGACCGACTTCATGATGAACTTTGGTACAATGACCCAGGCCAGGTGCGCATGTTTTTATGTTGTGTTCTTGCTCTGAAGGTTGCAGACCCACACATCACATTTATTACTGTAGGCTCAGAAGATGCATGTTGGCTGATATGAAAACTGAATTTTACTCTAAGGTTGTGTGTCATTTCTCGGAGCTTATTTCTCTTCAGCTTCAGAGTTTGGCACCAAAGCATAAGCACCAGAGTAACTGTCTCTTGAATCATGTTTGACGACGTTTGTAAATTCTGTGTTAGGGAGCAGAATAATGGTGCTGCCTCATTAAACTTGCACTAAACGGAAGGAGACAAATGGTAGGCTGAGGGAGAGAGCACTTGTAGGTCTTTTTAAAAGCAGTTCATCTGGAAGGTATCTTTTTTTTTTTTTTTTTTTTATCTGGAAGGTATCTTGCAGCATTATAGTAAACAATGTCTTAAGTCCAATAAGGCTTTAGGTTGCTTAGTTGATAATAGTCACAACTCCTTGTAAGTTCTGTTCCTTGTTAAGCAGTTTTGAGCTAATGGTGTCATAGCTGGACATAATCATTTTTATTTTTACTTACTGCTTTATTATGAAGTAACAATATCAAATAGTATCTTTATAAAAGATTTGTTTTCTACAAATATACAATACATATAAAAAATAGTACCTTTAATGCATATGAAGTTATTAACCATGATAAACACCTATAAAAAGGTAATATAAAACATACTTTGTAAATAAATGCATACCGTTTTATATTAATTTGAATGCTTTTCTGGTTCTTGTTAGATGACAACTATCTGAATGGCTTTTTTCTTTAGAACTAATATAGTTGGAATGCCTGATAGAAATGTATTTTGTGGTGCTTTTTGCTCTTGGAATTGAGCAGAAATGTTTAATAATTGTGACTGCATTTTGAAACTTACTTTGTGTTATTAACCATGCATATGATCTCTTTAAACAGCTTTAGTGAATTACAATTCACCTAATATGCAATTTACACACGTAAAGCGCACCATTTCAGTTTTGTTTTTTTTAAAGTGTAGTCACAAGATTTCACAACCATCATCACAATTTAATTTTAGAGCACTTTTGTTTCCCCTAAAAGAAATCCAATCCTCTATCCATTAGTTGTCACTCCCTCCCCCGTATGTGGTCTTTTTAACACATTGTTCTTTTAAGAAGCCTGTCCCTTGGTTTCTGTATGTTCTTATTTTTATGAGAGATTTACAAAGGCCTTCTATGTAGTCTCGCCATTCTGTTCACTATGTTTGGTTTGTATCCTCTGTACAGTTTTGCCTTGTAAAGGGTGAATCTGCACTGGGGCTGAGACCCTGGTAAAAGGCAGGAATGTAGGATATTGGTGTGCTTCTCTGGAAATTGGTGAGCAAGAAGTGATTTTTTCCACTGACCAACATTGAGGGGAGTGTGTTGTGACTTTTAAGTGAAGCCCATCACAACTCGGTTTGCCAACTGTTACTTTGGATAATATCTTAATGTGATTTTTTTTTTTTTTTAGGGAGCAGTGTTATCCCTCTGCTTGTGCTACCTGAAGCTTTACATTTCCCAAAAGGATAACGAAAGTTATTGTTTTTCACTTTTAATATTTCTTTTCGAAGTTTTATTGAGACATTTTCATTAGATATGAGTTATAAATCCCTAGAACTTTAAGGGAGCATGTTGTGTTATGTGTTATGTTAACACGTACATACGTATATATCTATTTTAATTAGTACAAAGAAAGTGAGAAATGGAACTACACTTTTCCATTCTCCAGACTGATGCTCTAGTCTGTGTTTTGATTCAGTATTACCATTTGTTTGGAATAAACTCATGCAACTGGCTTTTAAGGCCCTTTATGATTTTGACCTCAGTTCTGCTTCTTTGGTCTTCTTGCTCACATAAATGATCTGTTCTGTTTAGATGGGTATCATGTCCCTAGAGCAAAACATAGGCTTTCTTCCTTTCCTTTTTTTTCTCATGCCCTTGCCTCACGTGGAGTAGCTATTACCTTCTTTTCTTGTCCTCTTCTGCCCTTCACATGTTTCTTTAAAGCCAGTGGTTTTATATTGCCACGTGGACTCTTTTTCCTTTTTCCTTAAATTACTAAGTATATCATTTGCATGTTATTTGTCCTGTCTAGAGTAAATATTCCGTGAGTACATGGACCCTGAATTAGCAGCAATCTTTCTACCCAAGAGGCATCCAGGAATTATTCACTCATTTTATCATGTGGATGGAGTTCATGGTAGTAAAACAAATTCAGGTGAAAAAACAGACATTGACTCACCTGATTAGCATTGAGTTTCTCTGCTTCTGGTAGCATTTTTTTTTTTTTTTTTTTTTATTCCTCTCTGCTTTAGATACCTTTAGGTTTCTCTTTTAGAAACATTTAATCTGCGGGTCACCTTCAAAGCATTCTCTGTGTTTCTTCAGGGTATAAAATATGCTTTTCTTTTGTGAAAGAGTCATTTTTTCTGAAATAGGAAATGGGAGAAACTCACTGGAAAGTGGTGGGGAAGACGGGGCAAACGGTATACCGACATTGATATTTTCTGCTTGGCTGCACAAATAACTTGGGAATCCAGCGTTGTCATACGGTTTCCCTTTATCAGACAATATAGACAGTCTGCAGCTTTATTGGTTTTGGAACATCCGTTTAATCTTCTAACCGTGACAGCCTCTTCAGAGCTCCCATACTCATGACATTAAAACCCACACAGTTTCTGAGGCCTCGTCGTGTGTGGTGTGGATTTTCCCCCCAATAAAAAAGAATTACATTCTGTTTCTGACAGATGAATGATGGGCCACTCTGCAAATGCAGCGCCAAAGCAAGACGCACAGGAATCAGGCACAGCATTTATCCCGGAGAAGAGGTAACTCATTTGGGTTATTATATTTGTAAGTGCTGAGAAGCCAGAGGTAGACAGATGCTGTTACTGTTCTTTCCCCATAAATGAAATAATACCATTGAAATAGTCTTTTTATCTTTCCTAATAGTCTCTGTTACTGATAATTGGAGAAGAGTGCTTCGGTTTTTGAGGGTGAGGTGGGGAATGTTATAAAGGAAACTTTAACAAGTTTTGGAGAATATGCTGTTTAAAGTAGGCAGAGTGTGTTTGAGGGGTTTTGTTGTTATTTTAAATACCTTAAAACTGTACATAGAGTAATTTTTTCATGCCTTTATTATAAATGGTTATGAATTAACCTGGAAAAATGATTTTATTAAAGTACTATAAGGCACATATTCTCTTTCTGTTGGGGCATGTAAGCTATTGTCTTTGTTAGTCTGGTCCCTACTAAACTGTGAGTGGTACATGAATGATTTCACCTGTGTACCCCATCCCCTGGTTTATCGAAGACACTCCAAATATATTTGACTAGATAAGTTGAATACTTTATATCATTGAGTTATATGTAACTGCTCACTTTCAGTTATTTTCCTTCATTTCTCCCTCTACCATCTTTTCTCTGTGTGTTATTCTTATTTGTCCCAGATTATCACTTAATGATTTAGCATATTCTGTTTGTTTGCTTATTTATTTATTTATTTATTAATTAAAGATTTTACTTATTTATTAGAGACAGAGAGAGAGAGAGAGAGGCAGAGACACAGGCAGAGGGAGAAGCAGGCTCCAATGCAGGGAGCCGAATGTGGGACTCCATCCCGGGTCTCCAGGATCATGCCCTGGCCTGGAGGCAGTGCTAAACTGCTAAACCACTGGGGCTGCCCCTCTGTTTAAACATAGTATTTGTAAGCCCTTAATTTCTATGTAAAATTGTTTGAGACCATAACAATAAGGAGAATAAAGACTGTGAGGCAGTGATGGATGTTTTTAACTACTTCCTTATTTTTACTTTGGCTTTGAGCGTCAGCAAGTGTAGCAATGAACCGTGTGACAGGGTCTGCACCTTGTGAGGGTCCACACCTGTGCCACAAGTGGGGCTCTCTGAAAGCAGGTGCTGCAGTAGAGTTTGCAGTATGACATGTTTTGTAGGGATTAGGCAAGAAGAGAGTGGAGGCAGGATTGAGCAGAGGGAAAAGTCCCCGAGACAGGTCTCATAAAGCTGGAATTATTGGAACTATCTTGTATCAGGCTGGCATACCTTTCACACCTCCTTTGCCCTCTGTCTCCAAAGCAGGCTGCCCTGGGAAGGACATGGTCTTGGGGAAGGGGCTCTGTAGCAGAGGCTGACCTTGAAGGAGCCGGTGGCTGTAGGCTGTCTACTTTCCCCATAGTTACACAGCAGGCCCTTCCTTGAAGGAAGATCTGGATGGCTTCCTGGCTGAGGACTGGTGAGAGGCAAACCCATACTCAGAGTATATGTTTATTCCTGTGAGAGCAAACTTGTGGCCCTTTCAAGATAGATGGGGCATATGTAGTCAACTACTACCAAGTAGCAGGTTGGTCTCCTCAAGAAATGGTGCCATTTTGGGGGGCCCATCATTGGTCATTGTTGATGGCCTGTTAGATGTTCGGTATTGGCAGGTGGCTTAGCCAGCTTAGCCTTGATAAGTCAGGTCCATGCTGTTGGGCTCATGTGAAGCCTCCATCTGTGCTACTGTGGCCACTTCATTCATGTGCCCAGATTGTCAACTCTGGGTAGCTGATGATTGAGGCTGGCTGACCCCAACTGGCTGAGTCATTTTGTCAGTGAGATTTAGTACCTCTTCTGTGGTGTGTGCCCGCCAATGTACACCCACATGTGATAGAGATTGTTGCGTTCACTCCCGCTTGTTCACCCACATGTCTACTCCAAGACCTTTTGTTAAATTTTATTTTTTAATTAAAAACATTTTTAGTAATCTCTACACCCAATAATGGGGCTCAGACACCACAGCCTCGAGATCAAGAGTCACATGCTCCACTGACTGAGCCAACCAGGCACCCCTACCCCAAGACCTTCTTATCCCTGATCTTCCAATCTTTTTCCTTCTAGGCCTCTGACCAGCTGGCATGGCCACTTGCTTCTGCCATGAGTCCATCTATATTCTAACCTCAGGCTACTTCTCTTTCCACACAAAGTGGATGACCAGGTACATTGCCTGAAACTGCTCATTGGACAGACTTCCCTCATTGCTGTCTTTCAAATTCCTCCTGGAATGAAGCTGCAGCACAGTCCATCTTCAGCTTGCTCCCCCATCCCTGACTGACTCATTTGCAAACCAAGCTTGGGCTTTTCCCTCTGCTTTCATCCTTCTATCCTTGGTCATCAGCTGAGGGAGGGGTGCTGGTGCCACAGTGGTGGGGCCACCTGCTCATGCAGCTTGTCTGTGCCTGCTGCTCCAATGTGTGCCTGATTCTGGATGTACAACCTCCATCTTATGATGGATTGTTGCTGGTCCCTTCCAAACTTCCAGCTGGGTGAAACCCACAGAACCCAGCTTATGATGGACAGTTCAGCCATAGGCCTGTTTCTGTCCCTTGGCCATGCCTTCCATATCTACCAGGGCCCAGTAGCACACTGGTTGTTTTTCAGAGGCATATAATTCTTTACTATAGATGGCATGGCTTTGTTCCAGAACACTAAATACCAGCATTGTGATTCTCTCAGTATGGCCACAGACTCCCCTCTGCATCTTTTCCCACCAGCAATGTAGGATTTGCTGAATTATATGGCCTCTGCAGCAGGGCTGCTTGCACTATAGCTTGGAACCACAGAAGCTGATTTCTCACTTGAGCCATACTGACAGCTAGAAGCCTTGTGCACCACTCTATGAATGAGCTGGAATAATATTCCTAGGTGGGGGCTATACTGCCTCCCAAAGAGGCCTGCCTAGTGTTGTGCTTTCTTCTTCATTGTAGGAGGTGGAAGATGCAGTGATTTGTTTTTTACTGTGGACTAATGTCTTGGCACTCAGATCACTGGCTCATAAAAATGGTGTGGCTGGGGTAAGCCCCTGAATCTTTGTAGGGTTTCTCTTTTCACCCTTGGGAGCATGTATGCTTTGTCAAGACTTTTAGTTTGATAAACATAATACCACAGATGCAGTGGAGCATTAGAATGTTCTGCAGTATGTCCAGAAGGTCAAGAGCTCCTTGGGCTGTTGGGACAGTGAGTGGGGGAGTTAAGACAACCTGGCAGCAAGACTGTAGATGTTGTCTTTTCTCTGTGAATGAGCATAGAATGTGAACCATTTCTTATCCTCATTCTGATTGGGATGGAAAAGAATACATTTAGCAAATCAGTTGCTGTATACTTTGTACCTGAAGTCATATTACTCTAAACTGTAGCATCTGGCACAGCTGGTGCAATCAGAACTACTACTTGCTTGAGCTTGTGGTAGTTTGTAGTTATCCTATAGGATCCCTTTAGATTTTCTTTTTTCCTCCCAGAAGCCAGATTGTTGAGTTAAAGATAGGTAAAGACTGTTACCCCTGTGTCTTTTGGATCCTTAAGGACGGCACTAATCTATACCATTTCCCCAGATCCTCGTTTTGATGCCTCTGTCGGGGATGGTGGTAATTTTGGTGGCTTCTGCTTGAGCTTTCCCATATGATGATTCTTACTCCATAGAACAAGGACCCAGGGTGGGGTGTTGCCACCTACCAATTTTGTCAATTTCAGTGAAACATTTTGGAGACAAGGGGAAATGCCTGCTGAGCAGATCTGTAAACTCAGTGGACCTACTGTAAACCAGACCTTAACTGAGATTCCTTTTTTTTTTTTAAAAACCTTGGCTTTGTATCACTCACTCTAATGTGTACCGAGGTGATGTATCAGTCTCTTTCGAGTATCAGTATTGATTCAGATGCTCTATCTGATACTCCTTTTTTTTTTTTTTTTTAAGATTTTATTTATTTATTCATGATAGACAGAGGCAGAGACACAGGCAGAGGGAGAAGCAGACTCCATGCCGGGAGCCCAATGCGGGACTTGATCCCGGGACTCCAGGATCGCGCCTTGGGCCAAAGGCAGACGCCAAACTGCTGAGCCACCCAGGGATCCCCTGTATCTGATTCTCCTTAAACACTCTTTGGTTCCCCTTTCCCCAGTGTACAGTTTTTTTGGTAAATGGCCATAGGGCCCTTTGGGGAAGGACAGGGTTGTCGAGACTATTTTTGCTCGTAATGGTATTGCAGGACCTTTTTTACTATAGGGCTGGAATTGGGAAAGGGATCATGACTTTAACCTGCCTTCAGCCCCTTGGTTAACCATTCTTAATGTCTTCTCTTGGTACAAACTAAGTATTACTCTTGTCAGCTTTTCGGTTATCTTACCTAAGGATACTGTGTTCTATTAACTACTTCCATGACTTTTGTGGGCCAGACCCCTTTAGTTGCCTCTTTGAACTTGCTGGTTATAATGATAGTGTGAGATCTGGCTTCTAGCAGTTAGTCCCATCATCTTACCTCCCTTATTTTCAGAGTCCTGTCATCCTCATTGCTATCAGCAAGCTCTGCTGTCTGACCCCCTTTCTTACGGTTGGCCCTGGCCTGCAGAGGAGACCACCACTGACCTTCCTAGTGAGGCTGGTGTCCCTTCACCAGCACATTTCTTTTGGCCCTAGGAAATGGCCTTTGGCATCTCCTCTGGGCCTTCAGTTGAATATGATATGATAATCTGGTATATTTTTCAGTCATAGATATTGTATCCATTCTAATGTGCTCACTTCCTGACTCTTTGAATTATTTCCTCCTCTGTCATGGCAGTTTGGGTATTTTAACTACATTCATGTGGGCCATTGCTTTTTCATGCTTTCAGGAGACATCTTAATAGGGAGTTCCTGGTATCTGGTGTCCTTGAATCCTGAATGCTTGCTAGTCAATAAACTCTTCCCTAACCACTTTTCTGTTCTGGCCCTTTTTGGTCAAGCACTCTCAGCATCCAGTCTTGTGCAGAATCCTGCTGCTGGTACATGCTCGCCACTTCTTGCAGCTCCTTTGGGGTATAATCTCTCTTTGCAGCACCTCCCCTGCTGCGTTATGCTGTGAAGTGACCCTAATTATAAGTCTGTTGGCCAGGAGGGGAGTCTGGTTGTGGGAGGCAGTGTTGCCTTGCATGGTGTTCTGTGGCCTTGAGACACAGGTAAGTGATCACTCCTGATAGATAGGATTGGGCCTCCTCTGAGGAGGTGGAGGGTTTTAAGGAGTCTAGGGGCTTAAAAACCTGTATGTCCTCTCAGGTTTCTAGGTCCCATCCCTTGGCATACAGATCTACCCTGGTTGGCCATTAATTGTCTCTAAGATCTACCCATCTCTGACCCTGGGCTTGGGCTTGGCACTCTCGGATTGATGCTGCAGGGGACAGCTTCTTTGTGTGCCTCCAGTGGTCTGTCTGGCTTCCAGTTGCCTTTCTTCTCCTTCTGTTACAGTTCTGTGGAGCAGTGGTTCTTCCAAGTGTCTGCTTCACCTGGGAACTCATTAGAATAGGTTCTCAGCCTGCCTCATCTGCTGAATGAGAAACATCTGAGATTTAGCAAGCCCTCCAGTGGTTTCAAGGCACACTAAAGTTTGAGGGGCATGCTAGAGCATCAGTGGTGCTTAGCAATTGCCATCTATCCTGTTACCCTCATGGGGCCCATTTTCTCGTAGTCTTAAATACCTGGTACACTGCACCTGCTTCCACTGGTACACCCTCCCAATTCACCATCTTTGAAAGTTTTCAGTTGGTCTGCCATCTGGTGCCAGGGACTCCATCTACCACCATGGAGGGGGGGGGGGTCCTCATTGCCAGCAGGTGGTAAGTGTTTTGACTCCAACATCCTATCTCATCTCCTGCTTTCTTGAATCATTCCTGGAGCTACACACTGGATTCTTCAGAAGCAGATGCTAAGATGAAGTTTGGGTGCCTGATGTTTCTTAGGGATCTTCACCTGTGAGAGGAGGAGTGTGTTAGCAAGACTGGACATAGGGATTAGGTAGTTGAGCTGTGAGTCAGCCCCAGCAGAGCCCCGGTCAACCTGGTGGTGATCCAAGGAAGAAGAGCAAAAAAAGCCTCAGTTTCTGTCTTCTTTTTCCCATCATGAAACTTCACGCATATTTTATTCTGCGCCCTCTTATGTGTCCTTCATTTCTGGTCCCTTCTATTTTTACTCAGTTTATTTGATCCTTCCACTGTTTTTGTTCCCCCTATCAAAATCTGCTTTTACTTTTCAGATTTTTTAAAAAGAATTTTATTATTTATTTACTTGAGAACAAGTTAGCACAAGTGGAGGGAAGGGGCAGAGTGAGCGAAGAAGCAGACTCCCTGCTGAGCAGGGAGCCCGATGCAGGACTCGATCTCAGGACCCCAGGATCATGACCTGAGCCAAAGGCAGACTATTAACCAACCAAGCCACCCAGGCGCCCCACTTGTGAGGTTATTTTTTTTTCTCTCTCTCTCTTTCTTTAAAGATTTTATTTATTTGAGACAGAGAGAGAGAGAGAGGCAGAGAGAGAAGCAGGTTCCATGCAGGGAGCCCGACGTGGGACTCGATCCCGGGTCTCCAGGATCATGCCCTGGGCTGAAGGCGGTGCTAAACTGCTAAGCCACCAGGGCTGCCCGCCCCCCCTTTTTTTAAGCATTTGGGAGTTTAGCCACAGGTCAACTATTGTGTTTTGTTACAAATAAAAGGAAGATAGTCATGGAAATTAAGATCCAGAAAGATCTTTATGTTGTCTGACCCCCTTGTATTACATGCACATGAGGAAAATGGTTGAATCCTGGTGACCAGCTGGTTCTTTTTTTATTCATCTAGTTCCTGGTACTGCTTTTCTTACTGACCCATGAAGGAACACACATAAAACCTCTTTTGTCAGATGCGAATTTAGAAATGCAGTTTGTTTTTAAATAAAAATATTTTGCTACTTGACTCTTAAACTCACTTTTATTTTTCTCCCTCAGGCCATCAAGCCCTGTCGTCCTATGACCAACAATGCTGGCAGACTTTTCCACTATCGAATTACAGTCTCCCCTCCTACCAACTTTTTGGTAAGTTCCTAACAAATCAGATTTCATTTATTTTAAAATATAAATAGGTTGGATATATACAAACAGGTTAAAAATGTGAATAGGTTCAATACTGATTCAGTTTTTAAATTTTCTTTAAAAATATTTTTATTTTTATGTTGATAAAACTGGCCTTTATCTTAATGACTTTTATTTTGCCTTCTCTCACTATACTGCTTTCTGTACCTTTTTGCAGTTCTGTTTTCAGTATCACATAGTAGCCACATTCATAACAGCCATGACTTCTAGAGCTATTCATGGGAACTGTGGAGTTGGAAGAGTTACATTCACATCTCTTAAAAATCCTTGACAAGCTAATATATTACCTAGTCACCCAATCAAGAAGGTCTATTATATTTATGATAGTAATAATAATAATACCTAATATTTGTTGACTATGGTACCAGGCACTGCTCTGAATGTTGAACACGTATTCACTTATTTCTCACAACAAACTATATTTCTCACTACGCAGATGAGGCAACAATCTACGTTTTACGGATGAGGTTAAGTAACTTGCTTAAGATTATTCAGCTAGTAAGTGGCAGAGTGGGGATTTAAACTTTGGCAGTTTGACTGTAGTCCGCACGACTGTCTGCTAGTCTACCATGCTGTTAACTAGAACAGTTTTGGTTATTTCTATCCTCAAGAAATTTCTTTTTTTTTTTTTTTTTTTTTAATTTTTTTTCCTCAAGAAATTTCTATGTCAAATTTAGATGATTAGTAATTAAATATTTTAACAACTTTATCAAGATAGCATTCATATACCATAAAAATCACCCATTTAAAGTATATATTTCATGATTTAATTCTTTTCACAGAATTGTGAAATCATCACTGCAATCTAATTTTCGAACAGTCATCTTCCATTCTCAAAAGAAACCCTGTACTCATTAGTAGCAGTCAGTTCTTTTGTATCTCAGCCTTCAACAACTGAGATACTTTCTTTATTATTAGCCTGTTCTAGATATTTCATATGAATGGGATCATAGAAAATGTGATCTTTTTAGCTTCTTTCACTCAGCATAACGTTTTTAAGATTCATCCATCTTAGAACATATAACTTTATTCCTTTTTATGGCCAATTAATATTCCCTTGTATAAAAATACTGTATTTATCTATCTATTAAGTTGATGAACATTTGGGTGGTCTCCACTTTGGGGCTCTTATGAATAATGAATAATGCTGCTGTGAATGTTTGTGTAGAAGTTTCCATATGGATGTATGTTGTCATTTCTCTTGGGTATAAACCTAGGCCTGGAGTTGCTGGATCATATGGTAACTCTGTATTTAATATTTTGAGGAACTACCAAATGTTTTCCAAAGTGGGTATACCTTATTATTTTGTCAGAAGTTCTTTTCATTATATTTAATTTACACTAGCTTTATTTAGAATTATTTAAATACAAAGTAACAGCAATACTGGCAAAACAACTAATGTACATGTGGGTATTCTTTAGCACCCTCCTCCAGTTCTCATAAATATATAATATTTAAAAGAATAATGTTCAATACCTGTGCTTAAAACTGTGTTTTTCAGGGCAGCCGGGTGGCTCAGTAGTTTAGCGCCGCCTTCGGCCCAGTTCGTGATCCTGGAGACCCAAGATCAAGTCCCATGTCAGGCTCCCTGCATGGAGCCTGCTTCTCCCTCTGCCTGTGTCTCTGCCTTTCTCTCTCTCTCTCTTCTCTCTTTGTGTCTCTTATGAATAAATAAATAAAATCTTTAAAACAAACAAACAAACAAACAAAACTGTTTTTTCAGGGTGCCTGGGTGGCTCAGTTGATTAAGCATCTGCTTTCAGCTCAGGTCATGATCCTGGAGTCCCAGGATGGAGCCCCAAGTCAGCCTCCCTGCTCAGCAGAGAGTCAGCTTCTCTCTCTCTCTCTCTCCCTCTGCCCCTTCTCCCACTCATGCACACGCTCTCTCTCTTGCTCACTCTCTTTCACAAATAAATAAATGAAATCTTAAAAAAAACTGTTTTTTAGGTTGCCTATCTTGATAATTAGTTCTATATTTAGCATCTAAGATTAAAAATGATGGTATATAAGAATAGCATAAGGAAGAGAATCTTGGATGCTTAGATTAACATTTGTATGTTTTAATTATAAATTCAATTTTCAGATAGTTAAGATTTTTGACATTATGTGGGAATTGATTTACCATATGTGGTGGGTGGCTTCCCCTTGGAGGTCCTGGGAAAAGAGCTGTGAGGGGTTGAGCCTCTGGCACCCTGAGTCCTTTCAGGGCCTTGCAGGCTGTTGTTAGTCTTGACTGTCATTATGCTGAGTCTTTTTCCACTTTAAGCTATTAGTTGACTGTGCTATTATCTTGTTCTTGTTAGGACTTTCATTAGTTCAGAATACAGTTCAGTAAGAATAGATCTGGTAGTGTTGTGGGATTAAATAAAACAAGTTCCTAGAAAATGAAGCCATATAGCCTTTTCCCCTTTATCATACCCATAATAAGCATTCTTGAAGGTATCAATATGTAAATTTTACTGAAGCCAGAGAATTCCACCTAAAATTAAACTTTTATATAAAATTCCCCCTGGTGGTTTAGAAAAATGTTCACGGAGCCTATGGAGTCCATGCACTTCTCCCGAAGGTAGCTTTGTGTTTTCATGGATTTTGGCACATGCAAATCATGTTATTAAATTCATTCTTTGTGTTTCTCTTGCTTTTAGACTGACAGGCCAACTGTTATAGAATATGATGATCATGAATATATCTTTGAAGGATTTTCTATGTTTGCACATGCCCCCCTGACCAATGTAAGTATGTGCTAATTGGCTGGCTTTCTCCTTTCCTGTACCCTCTTCTTTCCCTTCATTCTTTGTTTCTGAAGTCAAAATAAATTTCTTTTCTTCTGACTTCTAAGTAACATTTACTTTGTGTCCCTCTGCATAAGCTGCAGGAAGTCTGAGGCAGCGTGTGTCAGGTGGGGGTGTGACATCTGTGCTAATGAGTCACAGGTTTGGTCCACATTAAATGGTGTAAGTAAACATGTGTCAGAATAGCATTTTGAGAGTGTGAAAGATTGAAAAAGAAAGATAAACTGTGGAATAATGTGTCAAAGCTATTTTGGGTTGGGTGTCCTTCAAAAGAAAGTTGGAAAGTTTTAAGGAGCAGCTATTATCTAGTGTCTGAGCAGTAGGAAAAGAGAGAGCTGTGTTCAAGACATTTGGAGTCTGCATCAATTTCCTACATTTTTCTGCTTTCAAATCCCAGGACTATGTTTTCTTTAAGAGATTTTGTCTGACATACAGATCTGTGATATTTTTATATAATATTTTATATTAAAGTTGCTTTGTTGGTAATTGGTTCAATGGAAGTTCTGTATCTGTGAGTCAAAATGTGCTGTCTCAAAGCTAACAGTCTTGGGAATTGTCTTACCTCTTCTGTATTCTAGTTGGACATAGAGTAGAATTTGCTGGCAGCTCAGGAAGGGAGCAGAGCAGTATATTCAGTCTGTTTGAGAACTTGTGAAATTATAGCTGTGATGTATCTACATCAAAATACAGTGTTCTTTAATCCTTTCTGAATTGGTTATAAGAAATTACATCCACAGTTTAAAAAGTTATTTAAGTGCTGTTTGCTCAAAATGTGAAATTCTGTGTCATTGGAGAGTAAGGAATAAAATTTTTGCCTGACCTTGTTCCTTTCTATCATTCTTTTTTTCCTTATAAGTAGACATGATTCTATAGTAGTGATACTAATTTAAAACAAATTGTTGTCTTAGTGTGATTTTCCTTATTCCACAATATGTTTTATATTGGAGAATTTTCCTTAGAAGGTGATGACATTCTAAATATAAAAATAAAATTGTTTGATAATACATATTACATTTACCTCCAATGTGGACCATAATGTAGATAGGGGCATAATATTGAGCCATTCTTTTTTTAAGATATAATTGACATATACCTATCATATTAATTCCAGGTATACAATGTAATAATCATTCAACATTTGTACATAGTATGAAATGATCAGCATGTCTAGTAACATCCATCACCACACGAAGCTACCAGTCTTTATGAAAAGGCACTAAGAGGTTTGAGTTTTGATGGTTCTTTGCTTTTTTTTTTTTCTTAAATGTCTCAGCCATTCAAACCCTTTGTTACACCAAACCTCGTAGTCTTGGACTGGGAAAGGCCATTGGAGGTCCTCTGGTCCAGCTCTTCCCACATAATGCATTTCTCTCTATATATTATTTTTTCTTCCCCAGTGGGCTTGCAAATGTAAATAATTTGGTTACCATGAAAATCTTTATAATTATCTTACTACTTATTTCCTTAGTAGTGATATAGATCTCATTTTAACTTTTAGGATCACCTTACTCAAAGGAGGAAAGCAGTGTGGCTTTAGAGAGACCAGGGTTTAAACAATAGTGAGGGGATCCTTGGGTGGCTCAGCAGTTGAGCGCCTGCCTTCGAGTCCCACATTGGGCTCCCTGCATGGACCTGCTTCTCCTTTGCCTGTGTCTCTGCCTCTCTCTCTGTGTCTCATGAATAAATAAATAAAATCTTTAAAACAAAACAAAAAATTAACAATAGTGAATTCCGCTTACATGCTGTATGATTTGACATTTCAATCTTTATAATTCTTGATTTTCTTATCTGTAAGATAGAGGTATTAGTTGTAAAAAATGAGTCGACACATGAAAAGTGTCATGGGTTTTGGCGTACATGTTGTCATTTCTTATTTTGGATAAGATGTCAGACCTGGGTTTGTGTCTTCTAATTCTTTTTTTTTTTTTAACCAATTCTTAATATTTATGTGATTTTGGAGGAGTGATGCTTTGAGCTTTATTAAAGCCTGTCAGCACAAGGTTTGGCACTGAGAGGCTGCTAATGCTCAATTAATTGCAGTTGTTACTGTTATAAAATGAAAGATAGGACTGAACATTCCTGACTCCACATATATTTTATATAAATACTCAAGTTCTCCAAATTTGAGAACTTCACTCTGTAATAAGAAGATAAGCCTCATCATTTATGTTAGAAATGTTGATAAAATAAATCGAGTTTTAAGCTGAATGTTGTACAGTTCATAGGGATTAGATCCATCAAAGGCCTCTTGAATTTGAAATAGCCTCCCAGAAAAAGAATTATTAAATCGCTTTACTGATCTGATTCATTTTCTTGCTAGAGAGAGCATAGCAGCAAGAAGGGCATGCAAATGATGGTAATGTTAGAATCTCAGCCAATCTAGTTCTGACAAGTTTTCTTAAGATCTTCTTGAATCGAAGTGGATTGAAAGCTTTGTTGGCTAAGTATAGAGCACTTGGGAGCATTTTATCCTTTTATGTAGCGCATTTACTATGACTTAGAATACCTGATGTTATTAAGGACTTTGACAACATAACTAAAGTTATAAAGATACATGTATTATAACTGTATAATATCTTATCCTCCTCAAAAGCACAAGAAAACCCCTGCTCTTAGTTGGCTTTCCATTTCCAGTGGCCTCACTGCCCTGGATTTAGCCATTCAACACCTGAAAGTAGTAGAGGTAGAACATAGAAGTTTAGGGAGGGTTTTTTTGTTTCTTTATGATAGGATGAATTAAGAGTTAATGTCAGTCAGTATTCAAACATGTTTTAAGAAATGGTAGGCATTTATATTATTTGACCATTGATCTTGCAATAAATTGAGCTCACCATATGTAGAAAAATGACAAATTCTCTTTGACACTTAGAGAGAGATGGAAGTTTGAATAGAAATGGAGATCTTGCTTTTCCAGATTTGTGTATCTCAGAAGGGCTCTGGTGGTATGGATAAGAGCCCCAAAGAAAGTAAAATATATACAAGAGAAGAGCTCAAAGAAGGAATCCCAAGAAGGGATTTTAGTTGAAATGATCCAGGGATAGGACTGTCCTTGCATAAATCATCCAGCAGAGTTGCTTTTGTGCATGCCCGCCTCTTGACTTCCCAGGAGCTCTGGTCCTTTTCTCTTTTGTATGCTCTATTACAGTCTCAACTACAGTTTTTCCTTCTGTGCATCTTTGGATTCCCCCCCGCCCCCCAAGTTGATGTTTACAGCTATGACATGGCTCTGTGCTCCTCACTCACATTTCATATTGCCTTTTGGACATACCCACCTTGATATCCCCTCAAGTTCCTTACTGTCAACCTATGCAAAACTGAACTTGTCCTCTTCCTCGTATATTGAATTTGAGGTACTTGAGGGACATCCTATGAATTTCTTTGTATTAATGACATTGTGATTTGTATTAATGTCATTAGGCTAGAAACTTTTCTCTCTTCTTCTCTATCAACTTCCACATCAGAATGGTCATTGTATATTTCAGTAACATCTTCTATGTTTAAAATTTGCCCTCTTGCTTCCAGTCTTTGTCTTTTGGCTTCTGGACTGTTTCATCAGACTCCATTCTGGTCTTCTGGTCTCTTGCCTTGCTCTACTATAAACCATTTCCATAGTGTTTACATAGCAGCCCATCCAAAATATGAACTATGATAGTCTCTCACTTAAAGTACTTGGGTGACTTCTCATTACCCTTAATGATATTACTTGTCATTAAGGACAAGCCCATAATCCTTAAGGTGGTTAATATGTTTTTTTGTCTAGAGTCTCCTTCCTTCTATGTATTTCACTCCTGAACAGCTAAAAGACTTGGTCTCCCCACAGTGCCTAAACATCGTTCTTTCCCAACTTTATTCTTCTGGATGACCTGGGAAACTTATCTTTAAAGACTCAAATGTTAACTCCTACTTGGTTCTTTTGTACTTTTTACTTTTTTGTTTGCGTATTTGTTTTTAATTGCACTTAATACATTATATACATTTTATTTTATTTATACTTATTTACATGCCTGTCTTCATCTTTAGATCCTTACCTTTTAAAAAAGGTAGGGGCTGTGGCTTGTTTTAGAGTAACTACACACCTAATGCAGGTTGTTAGCAAAGGATAGGTATTTAAAAATATGAATAATACACACATTTGTGACTCTCAAATATGTTTAAATGATTATAGGAATAAAGAACTTAAAAATAATAGTGGCCTTTGTGTATCACTTTAGTTCGTTTAAAACCCATTACCACAGGGATCCCGGGGTGGCTCAGCAGTTCAGCACCTGCCTTTGGCCCGGGGTGTGATCCTGGAGTCCCGGGATCGAGTCCCGCATCGGGCTCCCAGCATGGAGCCTGCTTCTTCCTCTGCCTGTGTGTCTGCCTCTCTCTCTCTCTCTATCATGAATAAATAAATAAAATCTTAAAAAAAAAAAAAAACATTACAACAAGGTTGAAAATGGATTTTTTTAGTAAAGTGAATTATAAATTTCACTCAAATTAGCCATTATCCTTAAAAAAAAAAAAAAAAGAAAAGAAAAGAAAGAAAAATCACCAAAGAACTAACCTTCATTTCTGAGAAAAGGATTTCCAGTAGATGGCATTATAAGACTATTTTTGTTTTTCTTTTACCATTTCTTTTACTGGTAGAATTAAAGTTTCTTTCTTTCTGATTACTGTGGTTTGTAAAACCGATTACATCTATATAAAATCATCTTATGGACAGATTGAATGGCCAGAAAAGCCTACTTAACACGTCTCTAGGCTTCCAAGTTTATTTTTTTTCTCCAGCTCGTCAGCTAAACCACTCGAGTAACCTCACACTTTCTCTCTCATTCCTTCCTTCATTGAAAAATACACTTAAGGGAAACTTATTGTGTGTAGGCACTAGGCTAGTGTCTGATGACCAAACAAGATAGATGTAGATTTATTTCATCTGTGCCTGCCTTCAGTTTCAAATAAACCTTGAGTATCCATATGTAATGAGAGGTGTATATTCTAGTGGCCCAGAGCTGTAGCAAGAGTTTCTTAGATCGGCTACCTTAGGCAAGGTACCTAATGACACTGCCTGGCTCGATAGGTGTTAACTGTTATGATTGTTACTACCATGGTCTCTTTTGCTCCAGAGCTGAAAGGCAGCCTGAGTTGCGTGCATTTCAGTGACGTATAAATCTATAAGTGATGGGTTGTCATCTTGTTATCCCTGATCTGCTTGAAGAGCTAAAGATTTTGAAAGATTTAAAAAACCTGAGAAAAAGAAATAGTTAATTGTGATTTTATCAGTATTTTAGAGGCGCAGTATTTGGTTTTAGTGAATTATGTTTGTGTTGCCACGCTGATACAGTTAATTAAGCACCAACGTTATGCAAGTTTCCTATAGAAGCTGGGCTAGCTGGGTTCATGCCACTAAAATCCAGCAGTTGTGGTCAAAGCTTCGTGTACAGTACTGCTGGCAGCTTGGATTCAGGTGAAACTATCTCACTGGGTTCATGGCCTTGTGGGTCAGATAGCAAATACCTACGCACTGTGAGCCTGCAGGAAGGTAGTGCAGAACTGAACTTCTCATTTTTATTGTTGCAGATTCCACTGTGTAAAGTAATTAGGTTCAACATAGACTACACCATCCATTTCATCGAGGAGATGATGCCTGAGGTAAGAGAAAAGATTATTCAGTGGCCTGATGTGGTTTGTTCTTTTTGTTTATTCCACACTTATATCTTTAAAGCATTGAACCTGGCCAGCTTTGGCTATTTGCCATAGGAATGCCCCTAAAGAATGGTGTTCGCTGTTGAAAGGGTCAGTGAGATATAGCTCTAGGAGCAAGATTAAAATTTGGGTCATTTTTCAACTTCTGTTGACCTATTTTTGACCTTATTTCTCCTCACGTTGCATCTGCTGATAGTAACTTTTACATCTGTTTCCAGTTTGATTTGGATGGGGGACAGATTTTGGTTACTGGTCGTTATCCGAGGGGAAATTAGAACAGCGAAACCAAATCTGATAGCTGTTGGAATAATCTTATTCATTATCTCCAGTGACAAGATCAATGCTTGGTTCATTTTTCTTCCCCATATATTTACATATTTTTCCTAATTGTTTTTCATTGCGGATGCTCAGCAGCAGATTTATCTAAATATATGCAAGAAGTTTAAAATTCCAAAGCAAGATTAATGTGAATCTCAGAATGATTCATTGCCCGATCTTGAATTTAGTGGTGTCAACAAATCACACGAAGAAATAACAACTAGACAGCAAAGAAGCTTGTGCACTTAACATTTGTGGAGTCGGGGTCGATTTCCTGAGCCCCTGGCTCTTCTTGCAAACCTTGTTTAACAGTGAAGTTCTGTCATGGGCAGTGGAGCACTGAGGGGGATTGATGAGCATGACACACGTGCTTAGTGTGCACCTGTTTCACTCTGAGCTAGTCCTGGTAATTCTAGCTGTCCTTCAAAAAGAATTAAAGAGAAAGGGCCCCCTTCATTCTCCAACTTAGAAGGGTTTCCTTTTGATTTTTAAGGTCATAAGCTTTCATTTGCTATTGTAGAAGTTGATGACTTTTGGCGTGATCTCACACAGGGTGATTTATGGACCCTAGGCAAGACAAGTAGGAGGAAGAATTATGAGACAGGTCTCACTTGTAAACATATCATCTGTTAAGCTTGTTTACAGGAGGAATTTTGGTACAAAGTTTTGTGGTTTTTCTTAGCCCTATATTCACCTTCATTAAGAATTTGAACTTTTTTGGCAAAAAGACCTCTTTTTATTAGTGATTCTGGGTATGTTTGAAGGATGGGGGTGAGCAGGGGTGGGGAGGGGGAGATAAACCTGCCAGTGTGTGTACACGTGTGTACGTGCGTGTGTGCTTTGAATAATAAAAAAAATCCCCAGGAGATTCTGAGATTTAATTGCCTAGAAAAATATAATGAGATTTTAATTTTTTATTATTTTTTAAAGGTTTTTTTTATTTATTCATTTGAGAGAGGGGAGAGACAGAGCGGAACAGAGTAGGGAGGAGGGCCAGAGTGAGAGGGAGAGACAGACTCTCTGCTGAGCAGGGAGCCCAACAAAAGGCTTGATCCCAGAACCCTGAGATCGTGATCTAGCTGACGGCAGATATTTAACTGGTTGAGCCACTCAAGCACCCTGAGATTTTAATTTTTTAATTTCACATCATTTTACTTTGTAAGGGCTGAGTTCACATTCTTGTAGGAATCCTAATGGTATTATTGCGTATTTCACTTATGTCTCAAGCCAATGAGCTATTGTAGGACAGTGGCTAAACTTTTTAGGAAATTACATGTTTTTTTAAGTATAGTTTTAATACATACTTTTTTAAGACACTTGACTAGAACAAGTTGAACGTTCAGTCTATATACATTGACAATAGTATAGTAATTTGATTTGGGTTTATTTTTCAGAATTTTTGTGTGAAAGGACTTGAACTCTTTTCGTTATTCCTGTTCAGAGATATTTTGGAATTGTATGACTGGAATCTTAAAGGTAAATAACAAGATTTAAAGAAAAGTATAATGCTTGTAGGAGATAATTGTGGTATATATATAAAAACTTGAAGCAGTGAGAAGACAATTGAAATTCTTCTTATTTTAAGTACGCAGGAAAAAGTATGTTATTCATAGGAACACTTGCTATACTTTGACATGAATAAGTCTTTATGGGTCTTATTTTAAGTTTTAATACAATTTGACAGTGTTCATTACCTAAGATTACCATTATCTGTTACCTGATACCTAAGAAGATGATACCAGTTACTATGAGTAACTACTATCTTGATTTATGTACACCAGGGAAACCTCATTAGTTAATATTTTAAATCTATTGAACCTTACTATAATAAACTTCTTGCAAGATGACAGTTTGTTAAAACAGAACTTCAGTCAGCCTTCAGAGCACACACATACACTTTGAGTTACATAAGTTCAAAACTTGGTTCTTAGATAATTGTTCATTTCTTTGGAGTGTTTATATTCCAGCAGACGTTGACTTATTTATTTTTAAAACAGTGTATTGATGAATGGCTTTTCAAACCAAGTTTTTAATAGTATTTGTTACTTCCCCCATCCCCCAGTGGTATTGATTAAAATAGAAAAGAATGAAAACACAAGCATAGTATATCATGCAGTAGTTCAACTATAACAAAAATCTTTATATTTTTGGATTTCTAAAAATAGTTTTACTGCATATGTCCTATATGGGGTATATCCTTGGAGCTTTTATTCCCCTCTGACTTTGAGTAGTACTCTCACTGCAGTCTTCATTGGATGTTGTGGCAGTTATCTCATGATTGATTGAGCTACTGGGGAGCAGAAGGGGTGGTGTTTTTTTATGTCCCGACTTTTCTGGTGGTGTTTCTTTGTGGTTATCATAAATCTTCGGAATTAAGGCACAGTGTTTGTTTTCTAAGGCTGTTTTATTTATTTTTTCTTTCCTTTTCACTTGTTTGCTTTAGGCCCTTTGTTTGAAGACAGTCCTCCCTGCTGCCCAAGATTTCATTTCATGCCACGTTTTGTGAGATTTCTTCCAGGTAAATCTTTTGGCTTGTCAGTGACCTGGTGAGATAGTGCATCTGAAAATAAGCCTGCCATTCTCTTTTTAATCTTTAGGGACAACTTCCCACCTCAGACACTGTTAATTATCTACTTCTCAGGTCAGGGATGAAATGTAAAATTATACACCCTGATTTGTATCCCTGTGTAATTTATGGTAGCCCCAAATTAGATGAGCAGTGGGTCAAGTGATAAAAAAACTTTGAAAATCTACCTGATAAAATATCGTGCACCTATTTTTTTTAATATTGTGCAACTATTAAAAGTAACATGGATAAATGTTGCTCTAGAAATGCATATGGTTAATTGGAAAACAATTAGTATAAAATTTTGTATGCACTATGATTATATTAAAAATTACTGCAATAAGTCTATTAATATAGTGATATTATTGGTGATTTTTTTCCTATTTTTTTGACACATTCATGTTATGGTGAAAAATTAGTTATTTTCTCACTAATTAAAATAGGTAAGTAAATATATTTTACTTTTTTAAGGCAGTATTATGAGCTTTAAAAATTTTTTTCAAGAGTCTAGCTATGAGATATGGCATTAGTTATATTTCATGTTTTTAAAAATGGCTAGGTTTTATGAAATCTTTGGATGCCTTTTGGTGTGCAAAATCTTCACTTAAATGAATTTATCCCTTGAATCTCACTCTGGCATCTTACTTTCTGGTGACATTTTTATATTCCTCCAACCTCTTATGCCCTAGTCCCTTTGCTTCTACCTGAATCTTCCCTTTTCTTCCTGTGTACAGCTACCTTTCTTTGCTTTCTTGCTTAAGTCTTGTGCTCTCACTTCTGTGTCTCAACTCTAGTGACCTCAGCACCTTGTGCCAGCCACCACTTTCCACTAAAATGTCAATTCTGCCATTTGCCTTTTCTTGTCCTGTTTCTGGGCTACTCAGTGATCCTGGAGAAAAAAAACAATTAGCTGCTATGTTAAATCTGTGATCCATAATTTCAGATGGGGAACTTTTTGGAATGTAAGCTTTTTTTTTTAAGATTTTATTTATTTATTCATGAGAGACACAGAGCGAGACAGAGAGAGAGGGAGAGAGAGGCAGAGACACAGGCAGAGGGAGAAGCAGGCTCCATGCAGGGAGCCCGACATGGGACTCGATCCCAGGTCTCCAGGATCATGCCCTGGGCTGAAGGCGGCACTAAACTGCTGAGCCCCCTGGGCTGCCCAGAATGTAAGCTTTCTGCCCACATCTGCATGTCAGCAGTTTCAGGAAATCATCCCTGTGCTCATACTCTCCTTCCCGTAGCCCTTGTCCTCCTGGGGGCTGGAGACCTGGCCTTCCCCATGCCTCACTACCCTGGTTTGAGCTTGTCACACCTTGTGGTCCACCCACAGCCCAGCTTTGCTTGGGCGCCCCACTCCCTCTAACACTGTCCCTGCCCAGCCACAGCTGCTGATACCAAAGCTAGCCTCCCAAAGATCACATCTAGTAGACACACTGTAGTTCCAGTCTCTTCCCTGATGTGGTACCTGGGCTCTTAACCCTGTCTTCTGTGTGCTGAGCTCTCCTTGCTTTCCTCCTGGCTTTCTGATTTATCTTTAGTTTCTGGTCTGCTCATTCTAGTTTAGATTTCAGGATTTTGTCCTTGATACTGTTCCCTCAGTTCAGACAGTCACAATGGCTTATTTTTATTTATTTTTTATTTTATTTTATTTTTAAAAGATTTATTTATTTATTTGACAGAGAGAGAGTGCACAAGTAGGCAGAGCGGCAGGCAAAGAGGCAGGGAGAGAGAGAAGCAGGCCCCCCGCTGAGCAGAGTCCCACAGGAGGCTTAAACCCAGGACTATGGGATCTTGACCTGAGCCAAAGTCAGATGCCCACTTGACTGAGCTACCCAGGCACCTCTTATTTTTATTTTAGAATAGCATTACTCATATTTTCAGTATTATTGTTAATGCTTATATCATTTGGAAAATGCATTCAAAAGCTTTTCTCCTTTGTACAGCTGGCATTATCTTATTGAGAAATCTTTTCTTTTCACGTGAATGCATCTTTGATTTTATAATGGAGCTTTAGCAGCAAACTTATTAGAAGATGGTGCTAGACTGAGCTTGTTGAAAGCCTTTACTTTCTCTGTCTGCCTCTAGGCATTTTATGACCAGACAAATCTCTGAGAGAAAGACAGTTATAAAATCATCTTAAAGAAAAATCTTATGTCGAGATCTACTTTGTGAGATTTGAACTCTTACAAAATGTTTCTTATAACTATGTTTCTTATAACATTTAGGATGTCATAAAGAAAAGGCCTATTTATTTATTTTTGGATTTATTTTTAAACAGGATTTACCTTTTCATTAGACTTCTCTTTGAAAATACATATATTAAAAAGCCCTGAAAGATACAGAAAAAATATCTAATGTGTGAAATGTATTTTGGTATTGGGTGGCAAATTAGGATTGATTTGCTTTTTACAATATGACTTCATTAAAATCTTTTACAAATGGTAAATTACGAGGCACCTGGGTGGCTTAGTTTGTTAAGCATCTACCTGTGGCTCAGTTCATGATCCCAGAGTCCTGAGAGTGAGCCCCACGTGGGGCTCCCTGCTGAGCTGGTAGCCTGCTTCTCCCTTTCCCTTTGCCGTTCCCCCCGTTTGTGTTCTCTCTCTCTTTAATAAATAAAGAAAATGGTGAATTAAAAAGAAAAACATTTTAATATATATTTTCTCTTTTTTTCTGTGTGTAGGCTATTTCTACTTAGTTGTCATCATACTAATATATGATTTTGCATCCTAGTTTTTTCTAATTCATTAAGCAGATGGATATTTTCAAGGAACATGGTAGGTAGTGCCAAATTTCTTATCAAAAGAATAGCATCAATTTATGCTACCATGAAAAATGCATTCTTAGTCTTCTTCATATTTTGCCCCCCCCTTTCTTCACTTCTTCCTTCTTCCTTCCTTCAACTCCGTGAGGCTTCAACACAGTGTCTGTCTTGTGTCAGTGCTAACATACTACTTGGCACATAGCAGGGACTCAGTAAATACTTGTTTACTGACTTTATTTAATTGGGCACAGTAGCGCCTTAGCTAATTATTTATGTGTTTTTTACTAATGAGAGTGAATTATTTTTAAACATTCTTTGGTACTCTCTCTTATTTTTTAAAAGTAAACATTTGAAGTATGACGTAAACACTGAATTGTGCACGTCATAAATTTAAGACTGAATTTTCACAAAGTGAATGTGACTGTGTACTCAGCACCCAGATCAAGATGACCAGCATTCAGGACTCCCCTTGCAGTCACTTCCCAGCTTCTCAAGGGTAGCCTCTATTTTGACTTAAAAACACCATGTTAATTTTACCTGTTGTTTAATTATAAGAACTAGAATTATGTGTTCCTCTTTGTTTTTGTCTTCTTTTGTATTACGTGTTTTTGAGACACCTGTTACAGTTAATTGTAGTTGGTTAATTCTCATTACTACATAGTATTATATGGTATGACTAAGGTGTATTTAACCTATCTGTGATAAATGGACATTTGGTTATTCAGTTTCTGGCTCTTTCAAATAGCATACATATGTTCACCATTACACTCATACCTGCCTTTTGGAGAGCATATATTTATGCTTTCCCATTGCAGATATTTACCTAAGAGTGGAAATTCTAGTTTTGTTTACATTAAGCTTTGTAGATAGTTTCCAACAGTTTTCTACAATGATTGCTTCATTTTCCCTTCCCACCAACAGTGTATAGGATGCTTCAGGATAGTCCACATTTTCACCGACACTTGACATTTTTCTTTCATTTTCAAGGTAGCCATTTTGGTGATTGTTCAGAGGTATCATATTGTTTTAATTTTCACTTCCCTAATGACTTATGAAATGGAGCCATCATTTCATATATTAATTGACAATTTGGATATTATCTTCTGAAGTGCTATTTGAGTCTTTAGCTTATTTTTCTATTGGATGATACCTGCGTTTATCTCATTTATTTGCAGATATTTACATATATAAATATATATCATACATGAGACTTTTGTCAGATGTAGAGATTGCCAGTACCTTCTCTGTGGATTGCTTCTTCACCATGTTAATGGCAATTTTTGATGGACAGAAATTCTTAATTTTAATATAGTCCAATTTACATATTCTTTTATGCTTATCTTGTTTATGAAATGTTTGCTTACTGTGAGGTCATCAAAAAACTCTCCCTATATTTTCTAGAAATTTAGATCTCTAATCTGTCTCAAAATTTGTTTTTCAGTTGGTATGAGATCTGAGTCAAGATTCCTTATTTTTATTTTTAATTTTTTTTTATTATAGTCACAGAGAGAGAGAGAGAGAGAGAAAGAGAGAGGCAGAGACATAGGTAGAGGGAGAAGCAGGCTCCATGCACCGGGAGTCCGATGTGGGATTCGATCCCGGGTCTCCAGGATCGCGCCCTGGGCCAAAGGCAGGCGCTAAACCGCTGCGCCACCCAGGGATCCCCCTTATTTTTATTTTTGTTTTTATTTTTATTTCTATTTTTTTAAGACTTCTAATTTTCAATATGGATATCCAGTTGACTCTGCAGCATTTTTTGGAAAAATCACTTGTTCTTCATAGAATTAAAGTGTTACTTTTACTCTTTATTGACTCATCTCTGTGTGTTTGTGTACACAAACAATATGAAAGTGTATAAAGTAAAACAGTAAACACCCCTTTCTAGACTTGTGAAAATGAGTAGGTACTGTATATGATTTGGTTTGTATTTGTTTTAATCTATATAGGGAAAATTATACTTTTTTCTATAAGTGGATAACACTAAATATATTATACAATTTGCCTTTTTTACTCAACTATTTCAGATGTCCTCTATAAAAAAACATTGCCTCATTCTTTCACACCTCCATAGCATTCCGTAGTATGAGTGGACATAAATTTTTTTGACAATTCCTCTAGTGATGAATATTTTTGAGGTCTCTATTTTCCCCCCATTACATATAAATACTTGACAGTAGTCTTATGAATCATCCATAAGGTAGAATTCTAGAAGTAAAATTATTTGTTAAGACAGTATTTGGAAAGTTGGTGCCCGTTGTTCTCTAGAAAGGACATGATATGTAGTTCTAACCAACATTTTTAGCAGTACCCTTTTTCTGTTTCTATGGATATACAGTCTGGATGTCATGTCCTCTACAGTTGTGTCCATTTGAGAGACATGGTGTAACCTAATGGCTATTATTTGCCTCTTACTTGAACTGTAATGAGAATGAGCAGCTCTCATGTTTCAGGTATTTCACTATCCTCTCATGCTCATTTGCTCTCATCTACATCAGTTTATTATATCTAATTGAAGTTTTATCAGTCATCATTTTTCTCTAGTTTCCCAGTTTTGAAGAAACTGTCTCATTTGCTCCATACAAATTTATCTAAAATTAAGCTTATAGCTTAGACCAGGGATTGATTGATTATTTATTTATTTATTTGTTTATTATTTATTTATTTATTTAAAATATTTTATTTATTCATGAGAGATACAGAGAGAGAGGCAGAGGCATAGTCTGAAGGAGAAGCAGGCTCCATGCCAAGAGCCCGATGTGGGACCTGATCCTGGGACTCCGGGATCAGCCAGAAGGCAGACTCTCAACCACTGAGCCACCCAGACATCCCACACCAAGGATTATTTAATTCAGGCCAGGAGTCAAAACACAAAGCAACCAGTTGTTTATTGAGATTTTAAGAATTTTCTCAAATTTGTGTTTCTTTCTGATCCCTGCTTCTACCTTTGGTAGCCAATCCATTGATAAGAGCTCTCATAAATGTAGTTTAAGGTTTTATTCTTGCTGAAGCTAGGGCTAGGGGAGAATTCAAGATAGGAAGGCTGCTCTCATGGGAAAGCTTGTTCATTACTTGTATCATCAGTGTTTGCAAAGCTTCAGAATTCCGGAATCAGTTTTGCAAATCGATTATTGTGCAAATTGATTTCTGGAAGTTGCCCCATTTTGAAGAAGTAGTTTGCAAGTATGGCTGAGAGAGCCAGGGGTGGGAAACTATCTCAAAATTCCCAGGGAGTTAAGTGTAGTTTAAAAAAACATCATTTGATACAATATCTTAATATAACTTGCTATTTGGAAAGTAATTTTTTTGCGGGGAAGTTTAGAAAATATCCGTTAATACAGATTTTCAAAACTTAAGATTATGTAAAGACATGCTGGCAAGAATATACAGGAGACCTAATAATTCGGTTATACAGTTATTCTCAGTGTAGGCAAAGAGAAAGATATTTTTATAGTTCTTAAAATAACTTACTACACTGTTGAGAAATACTTGTTTAACCAGCCATATTCTTACCACAAATCCCCTAACAAATTGCCCCCCTTACCATATAAATAATCAAGCAATATAAGCTGAGAGAATTGGGCCTCTAAGAAACAGTTTATAAAGTCTGTCAGTTCATTAATGACTGTCCAGATTCATTCCCTGAAACACAAACTCCAGTTCTTCCCGAATAATGAGCCGTTGTCACAGTTCCAGTGCCAGTGCTGGCGGAGTTCCTGCTAACCTTAGCTTACCCGCTCTGATTTCTCATTTATATCATGTCCTATTTATCTCAGCCAATGAGATAAAAATTACTTCCTAGCCTTCGGTGACATAGTTCCATAAATCCCCAACATAAACATGTAGCAAAGCAGACAAACCAAAAGAGCCAATTCATTAACATTAGTAAGTTCATGGCAGTCTGCAAGCAAGTGGCTGTGTTATTTATCTGCTTCAGAAAGTCATTCCACAAATATTTATGGAGTGTCTTTTGTTACCGGCCTGGGTGTGAGCGAGGCAGCCCTTGCCCCGTGGGCTCTGACAGGACTCTTGCCTGGTCTTCCCTTTTTTACATTTCCGTTAGGGTCGTGCCTCACTATGGAACCTGGAGCAGTGCCTTGATCTCCCTCCTCGGTAAACCTGTCATTTCAGGTTCCCTCCTCTGGGTTTCTGCTTTGTCACAGTGATAAATACTGGTCTTTCTTAGGTTTTAGTCGCCATTTAAAATATTTAGCAAGTTTCAACGTGAATTTATAATTTCTCCTTCAGCATTACTGAATTTGCACCTGATGTATGTTTTTAAATGTCTCTAGTTTCTATGCTGCTATAAAGATCTCCTTTCTGGGATCCCTGGGTGGCGCAGCGGTTTAGCGCCTGCCTTTGGCCCAGGGCGCGATCCTGGAGACCCGGGATCGAATCCCACGTCGGGCTCCCGGTGCATGGAGCCTGCTTCTCCCTCTGCCTGTGTCTCTGCCTCTCTCTCTCTCTCTCTGTGACTATCATAAATAAATAAAAAATTAAAAAAAAAAATCTTTAAAAAAAAAAAAGATCTCCTTTCTCATTAGCAGCTTTGCACTAAAGCATTCTTACAAGCATTTGGTGGCCTTTTTCCTTTTCTTTCTTCTTTTTTTTAAGATTTTATTTATTTATTTGAGAGAGAGAGGGGGAGCGCACAAGTGGGAGAGGGGCAGAGGGAGAGGGATAAGCAGACTCCCCACTGAGCGCAGAGCCCAAGTGAGCAAGTACAGAGGGGTTTCTATCCCAGGACTCCGAGATCATGACCTGAGCTGAATTCAGATGCTTACCTGACAAGCCACCCAGGCTTCCCGTGGCCTTTTTTCTTTAAATTGCAGTTATTCTTTACCTAAATTGGGCCCTGTCCTTGGTTTGTAGGCTCAAGTATTCCCCTCTTCCAATACCTTTTTTAGTTTTTTAGTCTTTTCACTTTAAATTCATAGCACTTAGTCTATTTCACTTCTATTTGCAGTGCCATGAAGTCAGCCCTCTGTAACTGCTGGTGAGGAGATTTTAGTGCTGTTCTGTATACCTGGCATTGCATATATTTGCTCCTTCTACCATACACCAACTTCCCCAAATAAAATCTGGGTCTTTTTTTCTAATCCTTGTAACAAAACAACTCTCTCCTTCCTACAGCATGCTAGGCTTCTGATGGATCCTTGTAGGCTCACAGTGCTCTTTAGTGATACTACCAAATATAGAGATTATGAGCCAAATACTGTTTTACTCTTTTCTTGGTTCCTAGTGAATCTAGTCAGTGTGGTAGTTCTTTTCAAGGCTCTCTAGGGTTCCTTTTTGTCTCTGCTGTTCTCAGTGTGTACACATGCAGTGTAAATGAACGTATTCTGGCCTTAGTGTTCTCTTTTTCCATCTGTTTGCCTCAGACCCCCTAGAAGTAGAGACTGCTGTGGGCTCAGACATGGACAGACATTGTGATAGGCATTATGGCTTTGCCAGGCTCCTTAGCAAAGAGGGAAACATCATTGATTGAGGGAGACATGTTAAATGCAGGGAGATTGAAATGTCTTTTGAGACAGACTCTTGAGAAATATGCCCTTTACAATAAAAGTTTGTTAATCAAAGGTGACTCTTGGGTTTAAAGCAGATGTTTTGTAATGAGGCATAAAAAATTTCACTGCTGTGAGCAATAATCTGAATCAGTAGGTAGAACATGTCCTCATGTGGGTTGATTGTATTTTAGTCACTTCATGGACAAATTTTTGTTTTGTTTTTGTTTTTAGAGATTAGGGACTCAGTGTCTTTGATTAAGAGAACTCTGCTTTTAGAATGTTATCTACAAAGATTCCTCTAGGAACTATTGTGACTAATCATTACTAGCCTATATGCTTTCTTGAGAGCCTTAAAGCTTTTGTTTTTGTTTGTTTTTTTTCCATGACTGTGACACAGGATCACTCATAGTGCCTGGCACATAATGATAAAAAATCTGGTCATCTGAGAATAAAATCCAGAGCTCTTCCTGTGTTCTGTAAAAGAAGCTTTGCAAGATCCAACTTCCCTGCCACCTCCTTCACACTCCATCCTCTTTGCAGTTGCTGGAACACTCAATCCGACTTTACCATAGGACTTCTGCTAGTTTTTTCTAAGACAGTCTTCTCCCAGATTGCTGCATAGTGGACTCCTCTCTTTCTAGTCTTTGCTTACATGCATCTCTTCATAGATTCCTTTCCGGACTACTATTTTAAATATGGCTGCAGTCCTTTGCCCGTTTTGATTCTTCTTTATAGGAGAATCTTTATCTTAACCTAATGATCTATTATGTGGTTGTTTTTTACTGTGTCTTTCCTTTTCCTTCCTTTTCCTTTTCCTTTTCCTTTTCCTTTCCTGGAATATAAGGGGTTTTGGTTGTTTAGATCACCACTGTATTCCCAGAGTCTAGAAGAGTGCCTGCTGCATAATAGGTACTCAGAAAATATTTGTTAAATACAAACAAGTCTTTAATAAATGAATGCTTGCCTGCATATATGGTCGCTCTATAGCAGCAATATGCTCTAGTTCCATAACATCTGAAATTTAAAAAAAAAAAAAAGAAAAACAGATCAAAAAAAGATTTTGATCTTTGCTCTCTTCTTTCTCAGATGTGTAGTTCTGTCCAGGTTCTTAGCCTACAGCAACTACTATTTAAGATCTTTCATCCTCTTTCTAGTACCCCAAATTCCTTGAGTGCCATTAACTCCTCTAGAACGAATAGGACACTCTCATTTGTGCCTACTCATCTCCACCATCTTGGCCCCTCATTTCTCCGTGGAGTGGTTGGCCCTATACTGGTGTTCCTGGCATATCTCATGACCTGGGGAGGGTAGTCGTTGTCCTCCAAACCTTCAGAGCTCTTGTCCTTTCTTGGGTTGGGATTAGGCAAAGAAAAGGGGGATAAGGTGATTGCATGTATTGATCAAGAAGTTAAGCCCAAAAAAGGGGGCAGAAGCCTATGGACCCAAAATTAATGTCTTTGGTTCATCAAGTATCAGATTAATTGACTCTTTCTAAGGCACTTTAATTATGTCCCTTGTTTTTATCCTCTGTATTTGGTAATATATGCTTCTGTAAGCCTCAGAATAGTTGGTATTTTTTCCATGTACTAACTCCATAATGAACTTCATGATAATAGTACAGGCTTTTTAGCGCCATTCATCACGGCAGGTGCAGCACATTAGCACCAAAAAATTAGACCATAATGCAACAATAGCTTATTGGAAACATCCATAAATATCTCATAAAAGCTTAGAATTTCCTTAAGACAGTAACATCACTTCTAAAGAGCTTTCATCTGTTACCTTAGAAGGAATAATAAAATATTTAAGACATAACATAGTTCTGTATATTATAAACTGTGGCTCTTACGCTAGGTGGTTTTAAATTTATTTAGGTAGGCACATTTTTATATTCATACCTCACAAATGGAGCCTTTTATCATTTATAATGTTGCCATTTTAGTAAATGAGATGGATTATGAGCACTGTTCATCAATGAAACAAATGGCTTTTGTATTATTTGGCACCTGGTTAAACAATGTAAATTCTAAATTTTTATAAATGCTCTTTTTTTCTTCATTGTCTTTGTTTTTGCTTTTTGGCTGATGATTGACTGTTGAGTAGCTTTATTTTTGCCTCTCTTTCCACTCCCACCCAAGATGGAGGAAAGGAAGTGCTGTCCATGCACCAGATTCTCCTTTACTTATTACGATGTAGCAAAGCCCTGGTTCCCGAAGAGGAGATCGCCAATATGCTTCAGTGGGAAGAACTTGAGTGGCAGAAATATGCAGAGGAATGCAAAGGCATGATTGTCACCAATCCTGGAACGGTATGTTCTGGTGCTTACACATTCTGAGACTGACACCCCTCCCCCTTCTTTCCAGTTTGGATGTTCACAAAAATAGTAACAGAACATTTAAAAAGTTTTAAGTATTCTTTCTTGTTCTTTGAGTAAGTTTTCTTTTAAATACTTAGTAAATTAAAAAAAAATTACAGTGTAGTCATATTTAGTAGCAAATTCACCTGATTAGTAAATTCTGCCCATTATGGAGAATTTCGAAGTTTTTAGATATGTTCAGATCTGATTTTTTTTTTTTAAAGATATTTATTCATGAGAGACACAGAGAGAGGCAGAGACATAGGCAGAGGGAGAAGCAGGCTCCCTGTGGGTGCCTGATTCCACACTTGATCCCAGGACCTTGGATCACGACCTGAGCCAAAGGCGGATGCTCAACCACTGAGCCACCTAGGTGTCCTCAGATCTGATAATTTTTTTTTTACTATAAAAGTAATATGTCTTCACTTAAAAAGTTAAGAAAATAGAAAAACAGCCCAAAGAAGACAATAAAAAGTTATCTGTAATTCCATTTTCAGAGATGTTAACTGTTGTTCACTTTTCTAGTCTTCTTAGAGACTTTCATGTTGTTTTAAAACAAAATTGGCATCATAAATTATTCTTACTTAGACCTTTTTGTTCTTATTCTCTTTCAGAAACAACGATCACAAAATTATTTTTCCATAGTCTTAAATTTCTTTACAAGTGTAGTTTTAAAAAAGGCTCCCACGTCATTTAATTAACTCCCTATTATTGGACATCAAGGTTGCTTCCAGGTTTTTGCTGTCATATATAGTGCTGTATTGAATTTGTATATGTGTGTATAACCACGTATATACATAAACATGTATATATCTTTGAAGATGTGGCCATTTAATTTTTTTTAGGAAGATGTCCTATAAGTGAAGTTAATAGACTGAAGATATGCACATTTTTAAGGCTTTGTTGTAAATTCCCTTCTAGAAGTCTTGTAAAATTTGCACTTCGACCAAGAGTATATGAGCATGTCCTTTTCTTCAAATTGGTTGTACTGTACTAGTTTAACAAAAATAACTTTTTGATAGGAAAAAAATTATGTAGTTCAGTTTTGTATATATTTTGGTTTCTAGCAAAAACTGATATTTTAAATGTTTTCTTTGGTAATGGCCTATTAATATCACTTGTCTAATTTTCTTTTGTGATATTTGTCCTTTTTTATCGACCCTTTGCCATACTTACTACAAATATTTCCCATTTCTTTGTTTCTTAAGGTTTTTGTATTAAAATTAGCTTCTGATGTTAATTTTTGAAGTAAAAATATAAAAAAGGGCAGTTTTAAAGGTTAAGTAGATTTATGAAGAAAATGCCATTTTATATATTTATGTGAATTATAATTTTTTTCTCAGAAGTATATTATTGTTTCATAAGATAGTTATATATTGGCATCTTATCAGGATTAAGTTTTACAGAAATGGAGAATTAAAATATTTTTATGTAAAGAAACAATAATCTATTCACACAAAGCTGTTGTTTTGAAAAGGCTGCCAAATTGTTTAATAGCCTTGATTCATAAAAATAAAAACTCTAGATCAACTTTTTGTAGCATGACAGTAACATCTGCACAAACAAAATGTTACTATTTGCAAATCAAACATTCCAGCTAATACTATTTCAAAAAATCTAGAAAGTGAAAGTGTTTTATAAAAATGTTTAAACATAAAACTTGTTTCAAACTTAGGAAAATCATACTCTAGTAGTTTTTACTATTATATTGTTAAACCACATAAATAATTGTTCAAGTAACTCTAAAAGAAACATACAGGTCATAGCATTATGACAATAACTCTGAATTTGAATTTTCTTCTTTAAACTTTTGCATAAATTTACATTTCTTCTGCCAGCTTCACAGCGGGATCAGAGGGTGGGTGGAAGTGAGGGTGGTGTGAGCCACACCTTTTCATCTTGGTAGGTCTGCTTGAAGAGTCCCATGGTCTACAGTGGACACTTTGGGACTTTCACCCTGGGGCTTCCTTCCATAGCATGGTTAACATTTCCAAAAATCCTAGAATCAGTTGGAGGGCCTTTGAAAATGTAAGAATGCCCTGATCCTTCTCACCCCATATATACTCCCAAGTAATGGGGCCCAAGGATCTGTAGTTAAAAAAACAAAACAAAACAAAAAAACCAGGTGCTTTTCTGATTCATCCATTACTTGTTTTTGAGCCAGTGACATAGAGGACATTTTACTCCATTTCCATGATTATTATTTAACTTATTTGTTGGAGGGTATTACTATTTGAGCCTTGTGCTAGTGAAGTATATAGATTATACATGCTATTTGTCCAGGCACAGGCTCATGGCATATCCATATGAAAGGAGACTGTGATGAATTATTGAATTCTTAGACCAGTCAGTACAAAAGCCAATCAGGAAAGCCTGTAGTTTCAGGCAAGGTCACTGGACCCGGCTGGGAGGGCTACTTCATAAATGCTGCAATGAGGTTAAGGAATCGAGAAATTGTATGACTTATTGGCATGCTTAAATGTATATACTTCGGAGGATATATGGCCAACTTTGAAGATAATAAAACCAGATTAGTCAAGATGAAAATTTTATGTTGGAAAGTAATCAGAAATAAATTAAGAAAGGTAAGTTTGGGTGCCAGACTTGGAAACATGTTAAAGTTAATAAAAATATGTTTGAAGGAGGAAAATATCCTGAAAACTCAGTATCATGAAAACATCTTTTCATTATATCTTTTGCAAATACAGCGGAGTAGACATGGCACCACATTTCATCCTCTGCAGTACTTGCTTTGAAAGATTACCCAGTGGTAAGAATATTGGGGAATTTATTAAAATTTTCAAGCCATTATGGTCACATTAAGTACTTTATTGCTGCAGGACTTAAAGGAATTAATCTCTCTCCCGAGGCACTTTGCCTCTGCCAGGGAATACTTTGGTCATTAGGGAAAATATTTTTTATTCTTCCTCAAAGCTGGTATGATGGATATTGTAGGGTATGGCCAAAGTCTAGAACTTATTTCATCTCTCCCCCCTATAAATTTAAAGATGCTACAGATATTTTAAATCACTGTTTCCTTGGTTGATGCCATAGCATAGTGTTTAAAAATCACAAAAACATGAATAATTCACTAGCACTTTGAGTTGTGCAATTCCTCCTTTAAAACTGTATCCTGCTGCTTTGATATACAAAATTTTGACAACAATTCCTAGACCTAAATAACATATTGCTACTGATGATAGGCATTTAAAATAATTTTATATTAGGTTACCTGTGACCAAAATCTTCTGTAGTGTATTAATTTTGAGAGCAGAGGTCAACTTTTCCAGATACTAGTGACCATTAAGTGACATTCATACATTCTTTTAAAAACTTAAATGTAAGTTTTTTTTTAAAACTAATGTGTATGAATTTACACAAATCTATTCACTTTGTCACCTGCTTGAATTTGTCAGATGGCTGACTTGGGCTACAGCTGGGGGAGAGTGGGTAACCAGCTTGTTTCAGTTGCTGGAGGCTTTCCTGGTTTTACCATTGAAACCACTCTGTCCTGGATAAAACCAGACACTAACCAGACTCTGGTTGTGGGCATTGTTTTCCAAAAGAATGAAATTTGTTGGCCTCCATGTGGATCAGTTCTGTAGCATTTTCGAAAGCAGCTGAGCCAAAGATGTCATAATCTCTTAGTAAGAGTTTAGTTTCTAATTAGAGACTGCTGTGAGAGTTAAAAGGAAGGAAGTTCCTAAAACTGTGATTTCACCATCTTTTTACAAACTTAAACTTTTAGGATGAAAGGATGGTGTTTTGTTAACTGAAGAAGGAACCACCTGTTCGCTTCTTCCTGTATTAGATGTTTTTTTTTAAAATGAGGTTTTCTATTAAAATTTAAAAATGGCCTACATGGTCATAAGAGAAGCTTAACCATTTGGTTTTTGTACCACCATACCTTCTATTTTGAAGATTTGAATTAAAGGAATATATTAGACCAGGAGCAAGATAAAGATGCCCACTTTCATTCAACATAATAGTGGAAGTCCAGAGCTATTAGGCAGGAAAAAGAAATAAAAGGCATCCAAATTGTAAAGGAAGAAGTAAAACTGTTACTATTGGTAGATGATATGACTTTACATGTAGAAAACCTTTAAAGATTCTACAAAAAAGCTGTTATAGCTAATAAATGAATTCAGTATATTTGCAGAGTAAAAAAATTCAGTACACAAATTTTTTTTGCATTTTGTAATATACTAACTGAACTATCAGAGAAATTAAGATGCAGTTCCATTTATAATTACATCAAAAGAATAAGATACCTAGGAATAAATTTAACCAAGAAGGTGAAAGGCCTGTACTCTGAAAACCATAAGACATTGATGAAAGAAATTGAAGGAGACACAAATAAATGGAAAGGTATTTTGTGCTTATGGGTTGGAAGAATTACTATTAAAATGTCCACATTACCCAAAGCACTCTATGAATTCAGTGCAAAACCTGTTAAAATTCTAATGGCATTTTTCACAGAAATAGGATAAATAGTCCTAAAATCTGTATATAATTGCAAAAGATCCTGATTAGCCAAAGCAGTCTTGAGAAAGAACAGAGCTGGAGGCATCATGCTCCCTTATTTCAAACTGTACAATAGAGCTATGGTAATCAAACAGTATGGCAACAGACACACTGGTCAGTGGAACAGAATAGGGAGCCCAGAAATAAACTCATGCATATATGGTAAATTAATTTATGACAGAAGAGGCAAGAATATACAATGGGAAAGGACAGTCTCTTCAAAAAATGGTGTTTGGGAAAACTGGACAGCCACATGTGAAAGAATGAAATTGGACCTCTACCTTATGCCATACACAAAAGTTAACTCAAAATGGATTGAAGACTTGAATGTAAGATCTGAAACCATAAAACTTATAGGAGAAAATATAGGTAGAAGTTCATTGGCATTGGTCTAGGCAATGATTTTTTGGACCTGACTCCAAAGGCAGGGGCAGCAAAGGCAAAAGTAAACAAATGGAACCACATCAAACTAAAAAGTTTCCATACAGCAAAGGAAACCATCTGCAAGATGAAAAGGCTACCTCCTGAATGGCATACGATATTTGTAAATCAGATATTTAATAAGTGGTTGATATCCAAAACATAAAGAACTTACATAGCACAATAACAAAAAAATAATCTGATTAAAAAAGGACAGAGGAGATGAATAGACATTTTTCCAAAGAAGATATGTGGCCTGTAGGCACATGCAGATACTCAATATCACTAATCATCAAGTGTAAAGTGTAAATCAAGACCATGAATTATCACCTCATGCCTTTCAAAATGACTATTTTCAAAACAATAAGATCGTTTTGGTGAGGATGTTTGGAGAAAAGGGACTCTTGTGTGCTGTCGGTGGGAATGTAAATTGGTGCAGCTACTATGGAGAACAGTATGGGAGTTCCTCAAAAAATTAAAAATAGAACTACAATATGATTCATCAGTTCCACTTCTGAATATTTATTTGAAGAAAGCAAGATATGCACCCCTGTATTCACTGCAGTATTATTTGAAATAGCCAGATATGGAAAAATAGGTGAATGGATACACACACACACACACACACACACACACACAAAACGCACTCTGGAATACTACTCAGCCATAAAAAAGAATGAGATCTTGCCACTTGCAATAACATGGATAGATCTTGAAGATATTACCCTAAGTGAAATAAAAAGACAAACACTTCTGATTTCACATACATGTGAAATCTAAAAAACAAATGAACAAACAAAGCAAAACCAAATTCAAATACAGAGAACAGATTGCTGGTTTCCAGAGGGGAAGGGGAGTGGGAAAATGAGTGAAGGGGATCAAGAGGTATATAAACTTCCAGTTGTTAAGTAACTAAGTCATGGGGATGTACTGTACAGCATAGTGACTATAAGTCAATAATACTGTGTTTCATATTTGAAAGTTGCTAAGAGAATAGATCTTGAAGGTTTTCATCGTAAAAAAATTTTGTAACTTTGATGGTGACAGATGCTAACTAGACTTCTTGTGATGATCACTACACAGTGTATGCAAATAATGAATCATTATGTCCAGCACCTGAAACCAATATAATGTTATTTGTGAATTACACTGCAGGTAAAAAAAAAAAAAAAAAAAAGAAAAACAGGGTACACAGAGACCTAATGGAGAAAAAGTATATAGAGCGGTTTCTGTGCATCCTGGATGGAAGTAAGCCATTCATTTGAAATGTGAAATGAAACAGAGTAAGCTAGCACACTTCTTCCCCATGATGTGAAATATTTCCCTTGTGCCTTTGGAGAGGTTAAGGAAAAATTATATCTGGCTAGGTGTTCTTTTAAAAGTTTAATTTTTAAAGGTTTCTATGTGGATTGCAAAAAAGGACAAAATCATTGTTCATTATGCCAAATGGCATAGACTCATTTACAGGGATGACATTATAGTTTTTATCTAGTATAGCCGCTATGATTAACGGGTTTTAAGTGACATTTTCCCTTGGGGGATGAGGCTTTCCCAGAAAAAATCCGCTTAAGTTCTTCATTACATAGGTTAAAGTCAATACTGAAAGACTTCTTATGGGAATAAATGGCTTTGATTTTTCTCTCTAGAAACCTAGCTCTGTCCGCATTGATCAACTGGATCGTGAACAGTTCAACCCTGATGTGATTACCTTTCCGATTATCGTCCACTTTGGGATACGCCCTGCACAGTTGAGTTATGCAGGAGACCCACAGTAAGATATTTCTCGGTGTTTGTCTTAGCCAATTTCACCTTCTACTAACAGCTGAATTAGCAGAGGAATACCCTTTAGTGTATATTTTATTAAAAAATTAAGACCTGAAATGAGCCATGTTTCCAAATTTAGGTTACCAAATGAAACAAGTTTTAGTAGCTCCTGAAAAATTATTTTCTCTATCGATTTGACTGCAGGAAATTATTACTCAATAGATTATCCTTGGCAATTTTGGTCAACATGAGTCCCATATATTTTTAACCTTTAAGGAACTTTTCCTTCATCATTATAATATTTATTGTTATTATTATTATTTATTTTTTCAGTGCACTCTAGAGGAAAGTAGCACCATGTTGATTCCTAGCACTGCCGGATTTATGCAGAATTCTATTTTGGGAGGCATCTTAATAAGAGCTCAAGATCCCATGCAAAGTCAAGGGTTGTGTTGTAAGGATGAAGGCATGACTTCTGACACTTAGAGTTGATGTTACTTTGCACATTTGAGTTTTTCCAACTGGCTTGTTAGTGTTTTTCTGGGAGAAGATGAGGATGTGTGGGAATGGAAATAGTACCATTATATTCTTCAGAAGTGTTTGGATTTCCTACCTCGTTAAACAAACAAACAAACAGTTTCTTGACTTAATTTTTTTTTTTAAGGATTCAAAATGGGAGAAAAGGGCATGGGAGATTTTCAATTCATAAATACATTTCTGGCTGATACATTAGAAGAGGCTAAAGGGTTTTGTTCTTTTTTTCCCCCCTTTGGATAAAAGTATGAAGCAGTGAACCAGGCACTGTGTAAGTACTTCTTTCTTTCCTCCATTCTCTAAAAAATTGTTACCAAAAAGGAGAGACCCAGCTAAGGCCAAGAAAGGAGCAGTTTCAATAGGGACAGAAAATTCATTGAAAGTCCCTTCTTGTCACATATGTTAGTAGAATGTGATAGGCTCTCGTGGATTGTCAGATGGCAGGACTATGTGCCGCTGCAGGACTGCATTTCTCTTCATTCCCAGGATGTTTTAACAAGATCCTTTAGTCTGATCCAGCTTATCACATATTTGGCTGCAGCAAATATGCTTATTTTTGTCATGGTAAATACAAATGGATGCACACCATTTGTCTTTTTCCTTCTCCAGTGGAGAAACGGATACAGCTGTAGAGCTCGGGTATTGACACAAGTGGGATTCTCTTTTCTAATACTCTTCAACTTCTGTTTTCAATGTAGGCAGTTCAGAGACCAACAGTCCTTGTTAAGTAAGAGGTCTTTCTTTCAATAACATCAGAAAGTACATATTTAAATAAAATAGGTAATAATGAGAAATAATACATGTTTCTGTTGGTTTTTATGTGTCTGTGAATTCTTTCCACAGAGATTCGGGCACTTATAGGGTACCTCATTTTCAACACAGACTTATAATTATCAACTTAACCACTAGGTTCCAGATGACTCTCGGTCATCCTGCCCCACTGTCCCCAGATCATATGCTTCCTTAGAATGAAGGTTTGTTGCCATTAAGGATATCCAAAGAATGTAATTTATGATTCAGCAGGCCTATTAAAACAGCTGGTTTTATTGCATTTCAGATCGTCCTACTTTTTTTCTGAGATGTCTGTCTGTCCTTTTCCTTAGGTACCAGAAACTGTGGAAGAGTTATGTGAAACTTCGCCACCTCCTAGCAAATAGTCCCAAAGTTAAACAAACTGACAAACAGAAGCTGGCACAAAGGGAGGTTGGTATCAAATCCTATTCTTCTGGGATTAATGTTGATGTGTTTCATGTTTATTTCAAGATTATTGCATTATACCATACTTCTAGAATAAAATGGAAAAACACTTTTAAAAATACACTTTTCTTTTCTCACATTAGTATGCAGATTGATATTTTTTTCATCTTTTAGTATCTAGAAGAGCATTACCACCACCACCACCACCACACCAAAAAAGGCCTCTTTCTTAATGGATTCCTACCATTGGGAATAAATATATCTTATAGAAATTTTTCAAATTTTAAAATCGCTGGGTCAACCTTTTATTGTTAATTAGACTGTACATAACACAACTTGGGTCTTGCTCAAATTTCTTGTTCTTAAGGTCGTAAAAGATTGCCTTTCATATGTCTTCCATATGTCTGTTAGTTTAGAAGGGTAAACTTCTTTCATAAGGTTTTATGTCCCAAAGTCCATATTTTTGACTAATGGGTAGTATTATCCCTGTACTCCAGGATCATTTTTAAGAATAAATGGATTCAGTATCAACATAAATTTTGTTTCATTGAGGTTTTATTTTGCTTTGGGCAGTGTTAGAGAGCAAGGCTTTGAAGCTGGGAAAAGTGTTTGAATTCTGGTCCAGTCACTTCCTGTGACTTGAGCCAGACAGCTTCATTATAAAGAGAGAACTAGATAAGGGAGGATGACTGAAATTTGTTTCTGTTGGTGCATCTGGGGAAAAAGGTGGTTGTGTGGACTTCTGAAATACTCTGTTTAACTTTCCTCCGATGGTGTTTGATCTGTAGTAGGCATTTAATGAGGCAGGTGGTGTGATAGTTCCTATTGTTATGAACTCTTGTGAGATTTTTATTGAATAAGTGTACAAATATAAAATTATTTTTATAATTAATTATTTGAAGGGAGGTAAAAGGGAAGAGTCAGCTCCTTTATATCTTGCAGAAGTTTTAAATCATTGTCTTTTTTAAATAAAAATGTACCCTTGCTGCAAGAGGTTTTGTAAGGGTTTTGCAAATGAGAAGACAGCTTTTAGAATTATGTGGGTTGCAGATTAGTTTACTGATTGTCTTTCTTAGATGTAAATGCTTAACATAAGGCTTGATATAAATATAATTTTTACATGTTGATTTTAAGTCTCAAACATCACATGTTGTTTCTTTTATCAGCAAAGGGGCATTTTTTGTTTGAACTCACCAGAATGGTCGATTTGGTTTAGATTTTTTCATATCTAGGTACCAGGAAAGGCTGGCATATACCCAAGGCTTTGAGCATCCTGGCCTTCATTTCAAATAAAATATCATAATTTAACATGAAGAGTTTTGAATACCTGGATGTAAGGGTGATATTGAATGAATCCAGCTTATTTTCCAATGCTTGGTGTTTGGCTTAATATTGCTTTACAGCTGTCAGTTTACTCATCATAATGAGTTCTTTTCTAGGAAGCACTCCAAAAAATACGACAGAAGAATACAATGAGGCGAGAAGTAACAGTGGAGCTAAGTAGTCAAGGATTTTGGAAAACTGGCATCCGTTCTGATGTCTGTCAGGTGATGACGCCTCTGAGAACACATTTATACCTATATATCTCTTTAAAAGGCATCTGCCACTGAAGTTTTCCTAATGCGGATGAGATGAGTTGCTACAGAACATACAATCTTGTAGCTAAGTGGAACACCAACCATAAATTGTTTTCTATTGTTTGGGTCTTGGTTTTGTGTCAGTTTTCATCTTGTTTAGCTGTGTGTGTGTGCGCGCGTGTGTGCCCCTGCATGAATGCATGCATACATGTGCACGGTGGTAGGGTGAGTTGGGGGGCAGTTACTTAGTAATGCTAAATTCTGTCTGCCTGTTGAGTGAAGGCAAGTGTGTTTTTCAAAAGCACCTGCCTGTGTGCAATGCGTGTGGGTGCTTGTCAAAAGAGCGATTCCAGCAGCTGTACAGGCAGACTCCTGAAGATGATGTGTACAGACTTTCCAGACTGATGAGTCAAACTTACATTGCAGAGAACTGAAGGCATTAATGAACAAAATCAGTATGAATTTCATATTTGAGTCAAATGATAACAGTTTTTTTCCTTAGATGAACTAATTGAAGAACATTTCAACTATATATAACTCTCACTAATAACTATTTTTGTTTTCCCTATGAGTGGAATTTATAATATATTAGAGACCCCTAAAACCCAACATATTCTCTGACTCTTCACTCAATTCTCTTGTTATGATTGATACTGGTTGTGCTCCATGGGAATTATAGTAAAGGCGAGGAGGTCACCCAGGCAGGGGTCAGGTCAGGTAGTGTAGTTTGCCATGTTCAGCCTTTGGGAAGAATGCTTACAGGCTTCCACTCACTCTTGTTTTGATGGTAGCATGTGTTTGGTAATACGTTCAAGCAGTCTTAGGTATTTATTTCATCATAATGAGGTATTTTTTCTTTAAGTCAGTGTTGGCATTTAATTATTATATCGAACAGTGGGATTTAATCTTATTATTAAAGGTACTGCTAGGTGATTCATTTACATTGTGATGTCCAGAGCTATATATTGTGTTAAGATGGACTACTGTTGATGCCATGTTACTAGATGGAGAATTAATTCTCTATAGTGGCAGCCAGCTGTATCTACCAAGTTTGTCAGTTATTTTGCTAACTGACCAATTTTTTTTTTTAATTTTTTACTCTAAGTATTCAGAAATGAGTATCTTCTGCTGATTTTTCTGACCTTGACGCTATATTATCTAATTTTTATTTTCCTCTAAAACCAACATAATGTCATCCTAAGGTAGACAGCATAAAAACGATGAGCAGAGGGTGCCTGGGTGGCTCAGTTAAGCCTCTGCCTTTGGCTCAGGTCATGATTACCAGGATCCCTGCTCAGTGAGGGGCCTGCTTCTCCCTCTCCTTCTGCCCCTCCCCTCTGCTTGTGATCTCTCTCTCTCTCTCTCTCCTCTTTCTTTTTCCTTCTCAAATAAATAAATAAAATCTTAAAACAAAGCCATGAGCAGAATGTTCAACAATCTGCTCAAAATCTGGTCCTCTCAATGATAAGTCAGAGTTGATAGAGACATCATAAAATTGTAGAGCATTATTAACTGGAAGGGACCTTAGAGATCTTTCAGTTCAGTGAATTTTAAACTTGTGTTTTTGGTTAACTTTGAACTTTTTTTAAAAAACAAAATTCTGTAGAGCCCTAATTTGTAAAAAGATTAAAAAAATAACTGATTGGTGGGTGGTGTGTATGGAGGGAGTATCCCGTTGTACTTGATTTCCACCCTGTGTAGCAGGCCCTAAGGCAGTTCTGTTCCACTGAACACAATTTTGTTTAAAGCATCGAGCCCGCTTTCCTCTTTCTTTTGGCGACATGCATGCATACGGGTGCAGAATCATCTGTTCCATTGCAGTTCTGTGTTCTTCAGCTGTGGCACAAATCTCTTACGCTGACTTCTTAGTTAGATGAGAAGCAGCCAGAGGATGAGGTTATCAGATCTACATGTATTATATTTTACATTCTGTTTGGAGATTGGCTGGCAAAAACACTCAGTTCCTTTGACTAAATGGTCAGAGAAATTGGATCCTGATTAAAACTCCTGCCAAGGTGAATACTCCTTAATCTAATAATAGTCCCTTCCTCTGTAGGACTCCCCCTCTTCCAAAGACAACTGCCATCTGTTTAGAAGCCATGTTTCCAGTTTCCAATCCTCCTTTTTTTTTACCAGTAATGTTGGCTTTATTTAATTTCTTATCCTGGAATAAATGTTTCTTTTTTGTATGTCTTCCTCAAATAAGATGGCACCTGGCATGTAATAATGCAGTTTAAAACCTTCAAAATAAAGGCATTTAGTATGTTTGGTATTGAAGGAGAAGAATCTGAGAAATAACAGTTAAATAATAATCTTGAATAATCTTAAAGCCTGTTAACAGACTCATGCCTAATTTTAAGGAAAAAAAGCACTTCTCTAAAATCTTCAGGGGTGGGGATAGGGGAGGGATTCTCTATTTGCTAACTCATTGCTACAGGACCTACTGTTCATTGGTAATAATTGCTAGTAGGTTGCTGGCAAAAGCCTTGTGATGTTACCTGGCTGCTGCTGGAGATAAAACTTGTTTTGATAAATCTAAGGTAGAGAAACCTAAGTACCAGCCTCTTCTTCTAGAAGTATAATTTCCCAACCAGAGAAGTTATTAGGGTTTTTATGCGGTTAGAAAATTCTACCTGATGCCCCAACCAATGTTAGGAGGATGGAAATCCAGGGCTGGGCCTGGAACCTGTAGTTACACGTGAACTAAATGCAGAACTTGAAACTGTATAGAGACAAAACTATTGAAAGGTTTTTTTTCTGTGTTGCTGTTTATTAGAGTGACTTCTAGGAAATACGGGGGCAAAAAGCAAGAATTAAAACCTGAAACTGGGGCAGCCCTGGTGGCTCAGCAGTTTAGCGCCTTCGGCCCAGGGCCTGATTGGAGACCCGGGATCAAGTCCCGCGTCAGTCTCCCTGCATGGAGCCTGCTTCTCCCTCTGCCTGTGTCTCTGCCTCTCTCTCTCTCTCTCTCTCTGTGTGTGTCTCATGAATAAATAAATAAGATCTTTAAAAATATATATATAAAAATAAAAAAATAAAACTTGAAACTGAGGCTGAAAAATTCAAGTATGCCTCAGAAAAGAAAGAAAGGCAGCATGTTGCTACAGGATCTGTATTTTAAGAATGGGGTCCTGCCCACCGAGGTTGAATTGGTATCTTATAGAAGCAGGTACCAGTATCCTCTGCTGTAGTAAGGAGGTGGTTCGTGAGAATCAGTAAACTGAACCATAGAACGGGGAATGGATAAAGGTGACAAACAGACCTCAAAAAAGGCGCAAGGAATGCACTACCATTATGGTTATAAAACCCTTTTTAAAAAAAAATTTTATTTATTTATGATAGTCACACAGAGAGAGAGAGAGGCAGAGACACAGGCAGAGGGAGAAGCAGGCTCCATGCACTGGGAGCCCGACGTGGGATTTGATCCCGGGTCTCCAGGATCGCGCCCTGGACCAAAGGCAGGCGCCAAACCACTGCGCCACCCAGGGATCCCATGGTTATAAGGGTTATAACCCTTATAAGGTTATGCCGCACCTGGGGGTTCTAACTCCCTGAGAAAACTGCAGAGGTCCAGGTGTGTGGAGAATTGTCCTTGGCGCCAGGAAGACAAGCTGAGCTGTGACAGTTGGTATTTGTACTGAGTAGACATAGGGCTGTTTTTGGACTCATTAATAGCTGTGATGTCTTCACGCAGTGACTCGAATGCAGTAGAAGGCTGCCATGCAATATCGCACTAACTGACATTCTCACTTCGTGATCTACCAAGGGGTGACTGAACGCTGAAGAAAAATATCGAGAGATTAAGAGGTTTTGGACAACACATTCAAGGAATCATTTTCTAAGTTAGAACTTGGGGAGGAAATGGAGATTTATACCTCTGAGAGACATATGGCTTCATAGTTACTGCTAACAAATTTGGGGGCCATGTGAGATAGTTGATTTTTTTTTTTTTTAAACTAGAGATAGTGCTTCTTCTAAAGGAAGAGAAGCAGATTTTGCTTGAAGGCTAACTGGCCTGATAGAGAACTGTTAAAGTTACATTTTTATTATGCAAATTTTGAACATCTACAAGATGAACAAAAAAAGTGTAGTGAGCACTTTGCCATCCTCACACAACGTTAGTTGTTACCAGCAGCATCTCTATGACATCACATACAGTCACTGTTCATGTTTTCCAGATTGTCTGCTAGATCTGTTTCAGTTTGCTTGAATAGGCATTCAGACAAGGTCTGTACATTGTGATGAGCTGATGTGTTTTAAGTCTCTTTACTCTTTAGGTTCTCATTGCATTTTTCCCTTTGTTTTCCTTGCAAATCTGTTCTAAGGTCTAATATGCTGATTGCGACGTCATGGTATTGTTTAACATGTGCTTCTCTCCCCTATATTTCCTGTAAATTGTTGTAAACTGCTCTCTGGTACAATACCACTGACCATACGTGGCTATTAAATTAAATTTAAATAGAATAAATAGAATTAAATGAAATAAAATATTTGGTTCTTAGCTGTCCTAGCCACATTTCAAGCACTTTATAGACACATCTGGCCAGTGCCTATTACAGCAGCAGAGATGCAGAATATTTCCAGCATCAGAAGTTCTGTTGGATGTCAGTGGTCAGATGTAAGTTTATTTTTTTGCACAACTTTTTCATAGGTGGTAGTGTAGTTTCTCTCTCTCTCTCCATTTTTATAATAAGTGATTATCCAAATATTTAATAGTTCTTTTAGAGAGTAAATTCTGTTCATAGAAATCTGACCAATTTTCAGTTGAAGAAATAAGTCTTCAAACTAGAATGTATTTCTTCTCAATCATACACATTATGAAATACCATGATAAGTGTATATGGTTTTATTGACAATATTCCTTGTGCTGTACTTTTTATCTCTGTGTCTTATTTACTTTATAACTGGGAGTTTATACTTCTTAATTCCCTTTACCCATTTCATCCATTCTCCTAGCTCCGTCCTCTTTGGTAGCCTCCAATTTGTTTTTTTTTTTTTTCCAATATGTTTTTTGTATTTATGACTCTTTTTGACTTTTGTTGTTTGTTCATTCGTTTTGTTTTTTAGATTCTGCATAAAGTAAATCACAGAGTTTTTTTGTTTTTCTCTGTCTGGCTTATTCACTTAACAATACCCTCTAGATGCATCCGTGGTCTCTTTTTTTGTGTGTGACATTATTAGTCACTGATGAATAATGATCTAGACCCAGTAGTCATTAAGAGCTGCCAAAGTGATCTTTTAATTCTTTCTTTTTGCAATTATTAATTAGAATACTTGAAAAAAAATCTTCCCTTTGGTACTGATCCCATATAGGGATTCCATATAACACCAAGATAAATTACTCATTTGATTTATTCTGTAATACATAAACAGTAGTCCCAGAATAACAATATTAATGGCTCCACCAACAAAATGATTACGGGAAGTAGTTGTTTGTTTGTTTGGGGGTATTCCTTTTTGTCTGTGATTATCTACAGTTATATCACACAAAGCATGCACTCTCAGAATAGTGTGTTTTTAGGTCACTTACGCTCATACTATGAACTGATTACACAGATTCATTTATTTCATTTGACTTTCGATTTTAAGTATTTCTTTTAAAAACTAAATATTATTTTATAATTCTGTAAAATATTTACTATAATTTCAAACTCAGGTTTACAAAGCCAAGTCTGTTTTAAAAATCTAATTTGTATCTCTTTTCTTCTACCCCATTCTTGCCATCCCATATTCCAAAGGGTAGCCATCATCTTTTAGAAATGATTTTTCTTTTTTAATATAAGCAGACACACACACACACTCTTTTCCCTGAGTTTTGTAACTTCTTTTCAAATCTTCCTTTCATCCAGTCATTTCATTTCTGAATTACTATAATATTTATTTGTAGTTTTCTTTTATAGCTTCTGTTGCTTTCTTGATTTTGTTTAGCACGTTTTGAAATGTTAGGTTACAGCTTTCATCTGTTTTGTTGGCATGTTTTTCTGGCTTTTTAAAAAATTATTGGAGGAAACTTATTCTATTCCTTTTCTCTGTTTCCTGATAAAATCCTTGGGTAGAATTTGATCATGGTTCTTTTCTGTTGCTCTTCAAGTTAAATAATGTTGTATAAGTAAGTGAAATGTTTCCCTGTACTTTGAGGAAGGGGGTATAAGCCAAATTAGCTTTTCATGGTTCTAGAGCCCCTCCTGCTGCTTTTGCAAAGTGATTAAAAAAAAAAAAAAAATGGCCTCATGATACGTGAGATGGTCCCCTGCTGCTTCCTGCCCCTATTTTATCTGGACTTTCTCTTTTTTTTTTGCCCTTTATTCCTCTCCTGCTTAAATGTGACTTACTCCCAGCGCTTTCTTTACACCATGGGGCTTTATCCTGGAAAGGAGCTTCAGTTTTTAATTTTGAGCATATAGAGGGCCTCTGCTTCTCGGGCATGATTATACAGTCCTCTTGTACTTACCCAGTTGGTTGGATTCTGCAGAGCCCTCTCCAGTTTTGGTCATATTTCTTAGGAATATATGTTATTTTGGGGGTTCTTGCATTATTAGGGGGGGTCAGAAGCCCTGCTATGCTCCCTGTCTTTTTGATCACTGATGCTGAGATCTCCTTGGGTCTTTGTCCTCAGCCTGTCTTGTTTAGGCATTTACGGGGGTACCTTGTCTTATTCTAACTGTTCATATTGTTTATAGTTCTGTTTTGCTATTCTACTTGCTCAGTTTTAATGAGAGAATTTAAATAGCTTTAAAAACTACGTAACGGGGGCACCTGAGTGGCTCAGTGGTTGAGCATCTGCCTTCGGCTCAGGTCATGATCCTGGGGTCTTAGGATCAAGTCCCGCATTGGGCTCCCCACAGGGAGCCTGCTTCTCCCTCTGCCTGTGTCTTTGCCTCTGTGTGTGTGTGTGTGTGTCTCATGAATAAATAAGTAAAATCTTAAAAAACAAAAAACTACGTAATAGTCATTGCCAAACAATCTATAAATAAGCTTTTTTTTAATGAAAACATTTGCCAGATCTGGGTTGGTGGGTTTCGGGGGAGATGCTCAGTGATTATATTTTAACATTGCAAAGATTGATAATTTAAAAAAACAGAGCTAGAAATTTTAACAGTCTTGCAGGTAACATTGAGACTGTTGTCTCGGTTATAGGATGGACTTGGGTCATATATATATATATATACCTTTTAGTGGTATTCACAAGAAATAGACTTACCTGGAAAGAGAAACTGGTTCCATTTGGAGCAAGTTTAGAGGAAGTAGTGAAGGAACTCAAAGCTGTTTCACATGAGTGAAGGTTAAAGGAGATAAGACTTAGGGTAACCAAGAGAAGATGTGGAAATGTTGCTGTTACGTGTATTTTGTTTGTTTCTGGGGGTACAGCTAGATTAAAGGGAAAAATCTTCAGAAGAAACAAATTTGGGCTAAATGTTAATAATAAGTTTTTAATCATCAGAGTACTCTAAAAAAGGTGTGCTTTCCTTTTTAAAAAAATTCATTAAGTATAGTTGGCATACAATGTTCTATCAGTTTAAGCTGCACAACATAGTGATTCAACAATTCTATATAAGTGCTCACCATAAGTGTAGTCACTATCTGTCATCATACATTATTACAACACTATTGACTATATTTCCAGTTCTGTACTTTTCATCGCTGTGACTTATGTATTTTATAACTGAAAGTTTGAACCTCTTAATCTCCTTCATCCATTTTGTCCATTCTCCAGCCCACGACTCTTCCCACTGGAAACCACCAGTTTGTTCTCTGTATTGTTTTGGTATATTTAAATTTCATTTATTTGTTTCTGTTTTTTGTTTTGTTTTTTAGATTCCACACGTGACATCATATGGTATTTGTCTTTCTCTAATTGATTTGTTTCACTTAGCATAATACCATGAAGAGTGTCATTTTCTTGACAGGTGATGATCCATCCCTCAGTGGAGATATTAAAAAATATAGGATTCACCAGTTTGAGTTCATACTTTAGAAAGATAAGTTGTGTAGTCTTCATGACCTTTCTGCCTTGAGAAAGGTAGAAATAGAAGCATCAATTCTGTTGAGCTTTCTGCAATTTAAATGCCTGGAAAGTGATACTATCCTTTGGCCACACATTTTATTTACATATTACTGTATATTTTAATACATCACTTATAAAAACAAAGTGGACAAAATGCCAGTAATTCAGATCACAATGACACATCTCTCGTAAGCCCTTGAGGGCAAAGGATGTGCCTTTATCCTTTTTCTCTTCCATAACTGTAGTAAACCTTGGACGAGGAGGTGCTCAATCTGTATTTATTGACTTGAACTGGAAAGAAGGACTTCCTTTTGATTGGAGCACTAATCTTTTTTTTTTGATTGGGAGCACTAATCTTTTCTTATTGAGTTAATACAGGAAACTGATTTCTGCAGTTTCAAGCAAATCCATTTTCATGTATTTTTAAACAATACCATTTGAAAACACTTCAAAGACTAAAATGATATAAAGCACATGTCAGTCATTCTGTGGGCTGGGCCCAGCCTCTAGGTTCTGATGAATAAGAATGACTCCTCCTTTCTCTTGAGTTCTAGGGAAGTGTTATTAAAAAAAAAAAAAAGAAAAGAAAAGGCTATGCTTTTTATGAAATTATCTCCCAATAAGGAAGGAATCTTTAGTCGAATGAAAAGTGATTGAAACAAAAGTAAAAGTTCTATGTCCTCAGGTGATTTAACTGTATTGGTGGTTTTATAAAAATTGTCCTTGAAATATCAGATCATTAAGTATTAAACCTAGAATGGCTTTTTGAGATCATCTGGCTAGGAAGTTCTTACTTAGAGGATAGTGGTGGGCTTTTAGGGGTCTGTGAACCCATTAAAATTGCATACATTTTTGGTATGTTTGTGCACATAGGCATTTTTCTGGGGAAGAGTCATTTTCCTTAGTTCCCAAAAGTGTCTTGACCCTGACAGAGTTTCAGAATTTATGAGTTCTGGTCCATTCTCTTAGCATTAAAGATACACAAGGAGACACAGAAATTCTGCTGGCTTACTTGAGCTTACCCTACTGAGTACTGATGACGAAGGGCTTTTCCTACTTGAGTGAGTGCTAAGGCTTTGTACTAAACAGTATTTTGTATCCGCTCATTTAATCCTTTTAACCACTGCCTTCCCATCCCCAAAGTGGCTATCCTGATTATCTCCATTCTGTAGGTGAGGAAACAGAGAGTTCAAATAACTCCCCTGCCAAGTCCCACAATGAATGAGAGACAGCAGGAAATCAGATGCAGGCATTGTGATTCCAGAGACTATACTCTTAGCAAATATAATGCACCACCCCTCAAGAGGGAATTTGCAAGGATGCCATGCGACCAATAAACTGTTTTGTGGCTTTGGCAGTTGAAATCTGGAATAGGAAAAATGGTTCTTGTTTGTTGTAAAATAAATGAAGCAGTAAGTTTTTTATAAAGTTAAACATATTGAAATTTTTTTCTTAGCATGCAATGATGTTACCTGTTTTGACCCATCATATCCGCTACCACCAATGCCTAATGCATCTAGACAAGTTGATAGGATATACTTTCCAAGATCGTTGTCTGTTACAGGTAAGAATTACTTTCCTGTACACTCGCATAATAGCAAAATAAAGTAATTCACCTTGCAGGTTACAAATGGAGCATTGAGATTCTCCATTCAGGGAGATGATGAAGATGTTTAGAAGAAACATCGCTGTCTTCATTACTCCACTCTGGTTGCTACTTCCAAACACTTTTTCTCACTTTTTTTTTTTTTTTTTGGGACACTGTCCCTAAAGAAATAGATGAAAGCTAAAATTTGCCTGTCAAACCTGAATCTCTTCTTTCAGTCTTCCCTTCTGTCAGGCTCTTCTTTCCAGATGATGACTGTTCTAATTCTCCTTCAAAAATGTGATTTTGGGGTTTCCTTTTAGAAAGGGCTTGTACCAGAGCTCTAGAAATTTGACCCTGGAGAATATAAGATGGAAAGATCAGGGCTTAAAATTTTGACTGGATAGATAGATCTCTTTTCTCTTTTATTTGAGGTGATACAAGATGGCACTTCTATGCTGAGTTTTTAAGACTAAATTTGTTTTGTTGAAATTTTAGCTGGCCATGACTCATCCGAGTCATCACTTAAATTTTGGAATGAATCCTGATCATGCCAGGAATTCTTTATCTAACTGTGGAATTCGGCAGCCCAAATATGGAGATAGAAAAGTTCATCACATGCACATGAGGAAAAAAGGTATGTTTGGATTCTACTCTTGTGTTTTGGCCTGTGTTCCCTATTATAAATTAAATCCCCATCAGGAATAGTTTTCTGGTGACTGTTGCATGCTCTCATTGTGTAGTGCTTTCTGACCCATACATAACAGCATTTACTTTGAGCATTATTAGAAGGATGAATGAGTTTTCTAGGAAAAGTTTTTGCTCCTATCAAGTGTTTTAAGTAACTAAGTTGACTTGTAGACATGCAAATATCAAGCCTTTTGAAGTCAAATGGGGTAAGATAGATAATTTTCTTTCTTCATATCATGGTCCTAGAATGCTTCTAATAGTATTCACTTGTTTATTTTTTAAATAGGAATTAACACCTTAATAAATATTATGTCACGCCTTGGCCAAGATGACCCAACTCCCTCAAGGTAAAGTGGCTTTTGTTAATAACAGCTTTATTGAGATATCTTTCACAAACCATATAAGTCACCTGTTTAAAGTGTACAATTCAGGGACACCTGGGTGGCTCAGTGGTTGAGCCTCTGCCTTCGGCTTAGATCATGATCCTGGGGTCCTGGAATGAATCCGGTATTGGGCTCATTGCAGGGAGCCTGCTTCTCTCTCTGCCTAAGTCTCTGCCTCTCTCTCTATGACTCTCATGAATAAATAAATAAAGTCTTTAAAAAAATAAAAATAAAGTATGCAATTCAGTGATTTTTAGAATGGTCACAAAATGGTGTGATTATGATTACTACTTAATTTTAGAATGTTTTCAGCATCCTGAAAAGAAACCCATACTCTCCATTTCCCCTGAGTCTGCCCAGGCCTCGGCAACCACTATTCTACTTTCAGTCTTTATGGATTTGCCTATTCTGAACATTTTGTATTAATGGTATCATACAATATGTGGTCCTTTGTGACTGGCTTTTTAAAATTATTGACTTATAATCATTTTTATATATTCCAGATACAATATGGTATCATAGAATATGTGGTCCTTTGTGACTTTTTAAAATTACTGATTTATAACAATTTTTATATATTCTATATATGAGTTTCTTATCAGATACAAATTTGCAAAAAATTTTTTTTCATTCTGTGGATTATTTCTTCATTCTTTTGAAACTATCCTTCAAAGCAGAAAAGTTTTGATGAAGTCCAGTTTATCTATTACATCTTGTTGTTGCTTGTGCCATTGGTGTCATGTCTAAGAAGTCATTGCCTAATGTAAAATCATAAGAGATTTACATCTTTTTAAAGAGTTCTATAGTTTTTTTTTCTCTTACATTGAGAGATTTGGTCTCTTTTGAGTTGATTTTTGTTTATGGTGTGGTATAGGGGTCCAACTGCATTCTTTGGCTGTGGATATCCAGTTGTGACTGCATCATTTGTTGAAAAGTCTAGTCATTTTCCACTACATTATCTTGGCACCTTATTGGAAATTAATTAATGGTGTATATGAGGATTATTTGAAAATTAATTAATGGTGTATATGAGGAGATTATATCTGTCAGTTCTATCCCACTGATCTGTATGTATGTCTTTATGTAGTACCACTCTGTCTTGATTACTGCAGCTTTATAGTAAGTTTTGAAAATAAGAAATGCAAGATCTCCAGCTTATTTTTTTTTCAAGATTATTTTGGCTATTTTGGATCCATTACATTTCCATGTGAAATTTTGGATTAGTTTGTCAGTTTTTGCAAAGAAGCCAGCTGGGATTTTGATAGGGATTATGTTCAATCTGCAAATCAGTTCGTGAATGATTGCCATTTTAATACTAAGTTTCTGATGAAACTTCTCATTTGTTAGCTCTAATAGTTTTATAGTTTTTTTAGTGGATTTCTTAGGATATTGTTTGTGTATGTGATCATATCACCTACAAATAGAGATAGTTTTACTTTTTCCTTTCCAGGCTGGATGCATTTTATTTGATTCTCTTAACATAGTTGCCCTGGCTAGAGCTTCCAGTATAATACTGAATAGAAGAATAGATCTTTGTCATACTAAATAGAAGAATAGATCTTTGTCATCTTCCTAAAATTTTTAGGGGAAAGCATTCTTTCGCACTGAGAATGATACTAGCTGTGGATTTTTCATAGATGTCCTTTATCAAGTTGAGGCAGTTCCCTTCTGTTCCTGGTTTGCTGAATATTTTTATTATGAAAATGTGTGGAATTTTGTTAAATGCTTTTCTGGGGGGCATCTATGGAGATGATCATCTGCTTTTTACAGTTTATTCTACCCATACGGTATATTATGTTCATTGGTTTTTGGATGTTGAACCAACCTTGCTTTTCTGGGATTCATCTCACTTGGTATGGCATATAATCCTTTTTATATGCTATGAACTCAGTCTGCTAGTATTGTGTTGGGATTTTTGTGTCTATATTCGTAAGAGTTTACTGGTCTGTAGTTTTCCTTTTCTGTGATGTTTTGTATGGTTTTACTATTAGGATAACACTGGCCTTCTATAATGGGTTGGAGATACCCTCATATACTAACATTCTTATTTTTGTGTGGCCTTGAGCCACTGAAGAATCTGGGAAGGAAGTGGACTGGGTCTGAACTCATTAACCCCCATGGAAAACTGAAGGAAAGCAAAATGCCTAATGGCTGATGAAGCTCTGATGTCGCTCTCAGGAGGCTTTTCTGTGTGTGAAACACAGCAGGTTATATTCTGGAAGCCAGTAGAGATCACTTGAGGGCAGATTTATTTTTCAAACAAGCCATTGAGAAGTTGAATAGCCAGGCTTGTCCCTCTTGGGTTCCAGGGGTTAGATTGATTAAAGGTGAGTAGAGCAGGGTTAGAAATGACAGAGTTGACAGTTGCTATCGCTCATAACTGGTCTCCACAGCCAAGAGAATGACCAGCCATAGCCAGCATAGCTTCCTTTTCTACCTTTTTTTTTTCATCTGTCACTTTCTTTTTAAATTGGCTTGCCTTGAGTTGCTCTTTTGAAATTATCATAGGCCATACTATCTTCCTCTTCAATCAAGAGGTAAAAAGAAAGGCAGGATGAAACTTTAAAATTCCTGTTTGAAGATGATCATACGCCTTACTATGGTATTCTGTGAGAGTCTAAGATCAGAAAAGAACTGTCTAATTAAAAGAGCCCTTAATCACACCCTCAGGGATAGTGTGGCCATGATTTCATTTTACCCTGCTATATTGTAGAGTCTCCAGATGACCAGTTCTGTATTTTAATAAGTGAAACCCTGAGTTTCCTGCAGCCCCGTTAGCAAGGCTACACATGCCCTACACGTGTACTTTTCAGTGATGAAGGCATGAACTTAAATTATCTTTGTCTCATCTATCCCAGCCCTAGTTGTTGGTATATAATTGTCTTTTGATAGTGTTGTTCACATGTCCTGATTTAGGTTTCCTTTTGCTCTGTCACAAAGAAATGGCTTTCTCACTGTGGCAGAAGGAATTGTATCTGAGAAGCTGTATTTTTGAATTCACCATGTTGAAAACGATAGAGAATAAACAAATATCTCTTGTCCTTTGCTGCTTGTGGTGAGAGCCTCTTGCCACGTATGTACCTGATTTAAAATTGCTGATGGCAGAGTTGAGCCCAAGTTTCTGTTTAGGAAGAGCCTCCTCGTTTCTCCGGTGGCTAGATCTGCTGTGGTTTGCTGCTGTCCGGCAGTCAGTCCCAGCTGTGCACAGCTGTGGGAGCTGTACTTAGGAATCTTCATACAAATGTAATTCAACAGAATGTTTATCTAGTACCTTTTGAGTTCGAGGCAGTTTGTAGGTATTTTAGACGAATTTAAAGCAAGTAAGACAAAACTCCCACTCACCAAGAGGTGTGACTACCTCAGGTGAGATAAGAGTGCTACAAACATAAATAACTTCTTGAAGGTCAAAAACAACACATGCAGAGTCTGCTGTGGGGCTGAGGATAGCCCTGGTGGTTGTTTAGGGATTATAGGTCAGTTTTATGTTGTGCACTTCAATAATTGAGTTCACTTGAAATGATTTGCCCTCTCCCTTCTTTGTTTGCTATGACAAAATGGGATGCAGTTGTCCCTGCTCCTTGGAAGTGTTTGTAGATCTTTGAAGCAAACACTATCCAATTGCAAGTGTCAGTGGTTATATCTCTTCTCAAGCAGCTTGCTCAGAACTTCAGGCTTGAGGAAGAAATGAGAGTGAGCTTCTCATGGTAGTGGGGACGTGGAGGAGCTAGGCAGGCAAGAGAGAGGGTTGAGGGGAGGGGCTCTTGATCGAATTCTTTTCCTGGTCCTTCTGGAAGCCACTCCTCCCAGCCCTGCCCATCTGCACTGCAGTTAGTGACCACATTTTGCCAGTTCTACCCTCACAATGCCTCTGCAAGTAAGTCATCTTGCTATTTCTGAAGACTCGATTCTAGTTGTTAGCTGTAACCTGCTTGAAAGCTTTCAGTGATGTCTCATCTACTGGATAAGTCTGAACATCCCCATCTGAACCCAGCAACCGTGACCTGGCCCCAGGCCGCTTTCCTGGGCACATTTTTCTTTTCCCTGTGATGCTTACACTCCAGTAAGACTGAGGCACTCATTGTGCAATCAGGCATACTCTTTTCCTTCCTCCAACGTCAATAGGCATTGTACAGCTCTTCCCTGGAATACCCTGGAACCCTGTTTTATGGCCTTATTTTCTTTACTATAAGCATTTTGAAGGTTTATTATCCTACTCTTGCTTTCTCTCTCTTTTTTTTTAAATTTCCTTTTATTTTATGCAGATAGTGCCATTTACAGAGCAGAAGCTCAGTAAATAAGTATTAAAGGAAAGAATGCCATTCATGATATTACTTTCGTCTCAGGTTATTGTTTACCTTTCCCTAGAAATAGGGAAACTTGGATGTTAAGAAGGGTCATGGTCAGAGCCAACAGCAGAGGTTTAAATAGCAGGTTAGTATCTTACTTAATCTGATTTGGCACCAGCTAGGATTTGCAGAAAGGCATGAAGTCTTCAGATAAATAAATAAAAACCTGCCAGGGGTGCCTGGGTGGCTCAGTCGTAAGCATCTTCCATTGGCTCAGGCCATGATCCCAGGATCCTGGGATGGAGCCCAAAGTCAGGCTCCCTGTTGAGCAGGGAGCCTGCTTCTCCCTCTCCTGCTTGCAGCTCCACCTGCTTGTGCTCTCTTTTTTCCTCTCTGTCAAATAAATAAATAAAATCTTTTTTTAAAAATCTATCAAAACTATAAAATAATTAACTTTAGTGATACCATCTTGCAAGAATATACCACCCATAATTTTTTAAAATGTTACTATTTAATCACATAAATCTCAGTTTTATAATCATATTTAATTTATACCATTTGCAATGAATTGTTACCACAGAAGGGTCTCTGAAGGATTAGGCTTTTGGTCGCATTCAAGTAATCCATGTATTATCAGTAAGACCTTTGGGAAAGAGGGACTAGAAGACTGGTAATGGAAAAATGAGCTGCCTTGTTTTGTGTTGTTTTTTGATTGGTTGAGTCATTGATAGACATAATGTTTAAGAATCTATTGGAACAAAAAAAAAAGAATCTATTGGATCAAAGAGAGAGAGAGAGACACATATGGACTATTATAAATGTCTCTGTTTAAAGAAATGGTAGTCACAAAGTTTCTATCAGTTGTACATAAGTGTCTTCAATTCAAGACAATAAAACATGCTTGAGTATATGTGAATTCCACTAAGTAGATTTGCTGGCCTAAATATTTCAGGTTAAATTCCAGAGATGCTTAAACTGGGATCCCTAGCTCCAGTGGGTCTCAGATATAGTAGCTCTGTGACCTCTCCTCCCACTAAATGTACAGGTAGATGTAATGAATAGAAGGAGTTCCTGAATTGGGTGGAAGGTTCAGCTGATCTCCAGCACCCCTTCTAGCTTTACTTCACCTGTCACTGGTTGAGGCCTGGAATGCAAAGGTGAGAAAATGTCCATACCCTTTCTGTAGCAGTTACCCTTAGACTCGGCCCAAGATGGTTTTCCCTGGAGTCAAGGACACCTTACAGTAATTACTATCACAGGGAGACTGTTATGTTTTATAAAGTGCTTTGAATTACTCAGACGAAATGTGCTATATAAATGTTATAGTTAATCTAGATTTCATAATGCTTTTGTTGATTTAGTTCTCAAAAACAAATGGAGTGTTTATTGCTCAGTAAACATTTCCTCTTGGAGCTTGCTAGTATTTATAAAGAGGGTGATTAAAGAATGTAGAAACAATAGAAGAGGGAACAAAAGCTTTGCTGCTACACTCAGCAGTGACTAGCAACTCACTCTGTCCTTTTTTTCCAGATAAACCATTGGATTAGGAATTGTCCAGTGTAATAATAAACTAAAGTGGTATTTAATCCCCATTTTTGTTTGTGGCTCCTTGCCAGTGTTTAGTCACAGTGTAGATACAGAAAAACATATGCTGGATATGGGCAAATTATTTATTGGATGGCAGACTCACTATTGAGTAAACCTGTTTGGAACTGTGATCTTGTATTTTAACACACTGAATAATAGTCTAACTTTGTGGTTATTAAAATCCTAGCCATAATTCTTGTCTCCCTAAAAGTTTATAAAACAAATTAAAGTGAAACTTAGGCCAGTATGACTTCATTCAAATAGTATATGACTCAAAGCAGCTATTATTCTTTGACAAGATGTCTTATTTCTTAATAAAATCATAAGATAGTCCAAATATGGTTTGTCCCCATCCCAGGTGCAGTTTCTGGCTTTCCATGTCAAGTAGATTTTCTTGTATAGTACTTTGAACTATTGGGAATAAAATAAAGTCTCTGCCATAGAAAATACTAATTTCATTTTACTGACTTTTGGAAAAGAACAGGGTAATACTAATTTCTTTCTTTTTAAAAACTCACCATTTCTTTTCTTTTTTCCCACCATCTCTCAGGTCACCAGTTTATTAGGTTTCTCGAAATTAAGTTGGCAAGCAGTCTAAGGGATTAACATGTTACCATCTTAACTAGGGCCTCTGTTCCTTGATGCACTCTCCAAGAATGATGACAGACACTTTTGGAGTTCTGGTGTATTTGACAAAAAGCAACATGCAGTATGGAATAGCTTCTAAAAGACATATTTTTTAAATATAGTGTTAGTCAAGGGCGTCTGGGTGGCTAGTAGATTATGAATTCTTCACCACAGCCATAAATGGTTCACTCTTTCTTTTCATTTTCCATTGCTGGCTATTAACTGCTTTCCAGAATGCCTTTTTCTATAAATAAAGGCCATATATTGAAATGAGCATTCAGAATCACATCTTTCTTGCTCAGATCTGTCTAGTTTTCTCCTATTATGTTTATTTCTCCTTTAAAATTCTAAAATGTGGAGGAATGTTAGGGTGGAAAAATTAACTTATGAGATATGTGAAATAATATGAAACTAAACTCAAATTACTAAGTAGATGATTTGGTAACCAAGGGTTATTTAATTTATAAATAAATATATTTTTTATTTTCCGCATATATTGAAACTATAGGGTGACTTTAGATATGGAAACTAAACTGGCACACATGAAGCAGAGAACAATAAAAGATAATACAAAATTTTGAAATAAATTGAGTGATAAAAATTTCAGTCATATGGGGACAGGGGTGTGGGCAGGCAGTGAGGGTGGGCCAGTGTTCCTGGAAGCTCTGGGAGTTAAGGCAGATCCCCAGCTGACTTTAAGAATGAACAGAATTTGGGAGAGGTAACAGAAGGGAGAAACGGGCATGTCTGCTAGAGTGCAGAGATTGGTCAACTCAGAGTTGTGAATTGCTGTTGAAAGTGGATGAATTGGGTGACCGCAGTGGAACTAGATAAAGAATGGCCTTGAAAACCAGGCAGGTTTGGACTTGATAGTCAGCTATTAAATTTTTAGAGAAGATGAGGCTCAGTGTCAGAGATATTTAAAGAAGCGCCTGGAGTCAGACGAGATCCTGCTCAGGCCCAGGCCTGTCCCTTGCTTTCTTTGCTCAGGTCCCAAGGGCTCACTTGATGAGCTCTCCTTTCCCTGGGACTTTTGTCACATCCTTTCTGGTTTCCACCTGTTGCAGTCCCCCATAGTTCGTCCACTGCTGGCCCTAAAACAGACACTCAGGTTCTTCCCATGTGCAGCTTCAGACACATGTCACATTGTAACCTGCTCTAACCAGAATCAGGTGGGTCTTCCCCACTTCACACCACTGGCCCCCCGGTGGCCTCCACAATGTCCTCAGCACTGCTGCATCAGGGCTGTCTCTGCATCTTACTCAAATCTGTCTCTTTCTTCACACTTGCTCTTGTCTTTTATCTCCTTTTCTTCCCCTCACTCCAAGCTTCCTTTGCTGGTTTCCTTTCTGCTTGACCTCAAGTGTGACCCTTCCCTGGGCTCAGTCCTGGAAGGAATTGGGAAGGCCCAGTCCTTTTCTCAGGGCTCAGCTGCGTTTTCTCCCTAGGTAGTAGTATCCAGTTCCATTACCTGAAATCCTGTCTAAACATCGACCACTCCTGAAGATTTTTTACCAGCTTTGTTCTTGCCTGTAAATATGTATTATATAAATATGTATGCTGGATATATAAATATATATACTAGATTTTTCCATCTGGTTGTTGTATGGACATTTCAAAGCGAACAGGTCTAAAATGCAAGTCCTGCTTCTGCCCAAACCTTTTCCCCTTTGATGTCTTCTCCTTCCAGTAAATGGCACCACCTTTTATCCGGCTATGGAAGCCAAACTCCAGGCACGGACCTTCATTACTTCTTTTCTCCCCTCTTCCGCCATCACCTCCCCAGCCTGAGCCTTCATCATATCTCACCGAATAGCCACAGTACCCTCCTCAGTGCTTGTCATCATTCCATGCATTCTTTGCACAGTAACCAGGGTGGCCTTTTAAAAACCTAAACCAGATCATATCACATCTCTGCCCCACCAGAGATAGTGATCTATTTTTAGCACTGAGGGAGGCTGGCTGTGCTGGACTTACTGAGAGGTGGAGAGAGGTTTTCTATGGATCACCCTCTCAAGTCATTTCAGCCTTCTACTTGGACCTGAGGACCTTAGCCTGTGAGATATGCCTTCATCATATGATGAAGGTATAAATAAAGTGTGAGGGCAGCCCGGGTGGCTCAGCGGTTTAGTGCCACCTTCAGCCCAGGGCCTGATCCTGGAGACCCAGGATTCGTGTCCCATGTCGGGCTCCCTGCATGGAGCCTGCTTCTCCCTCTGCCTGTGTCTCTGCCTCTCTCTCTCTCCCTCTCTCTCTCTCTCTCTCTCATGAATGAATAAATAAAATCTTTTAAAAATAAATAAATAAATAAAGTGTGATATGTACCTAGGAGGAAGTATTAATTTTGATGAGAGGAGTCAGGCAGGGATTCATAGAGAAGCAACATTTCATTAGACCTTTTGGCATGAATACGTTTGGCTCAGTGTCCAGGGAAGATGGTGGAAAGCTTCAGCACGGATGCCCTTTTCAGAGTACCACTCAGTCTTGGGGCAGGAGCCCAAAACATAGGTGGGAGAGGATAGCAGTGGATACTGGGACTTGAAAAAGTAGATTAGCTTCTTTTGAAGGACTTCAGAAGCTAAGTTAGGTTTAGAGTTTGGGCATTGGGAAGCTGTTCTTAGAATGTTGTACCAAATGGATTTTTCACTGTTCAGTTCTAAGTCCTTAGGAATGTATTCTCCTTTCTCTCACCTACCTGATAGCAGTGTGGAAAGATTCACGGTTGTTAGGGTGATATCTCCTTGCTTTAAATCTGATTTGGAGGGGAGGGAAGCCCCCAGGTTGGAAGGCCTGAACCACCTCCCTTACCCAGGAGGTGCCTCATATTCTGGCTAAAATGGTGGTCAGTGCTTTTCATTATGAGAAATATGGTAGGATGTTTCAATTATAAAAGGAGCTCTCATGTGTCTTTTCTTTGAGAAGAGAAGGCAGGATGTAAATATTTCCTATTTTAAGTGATCTTTTTAATTCTTCTACAGGATTAATCACAATGAAAGGTTGGAGTTCCTAGGTGATGCTGTTGTTGAATTTCTGACAAGGTAAGGAGATTTTTCTGCTGTCCCCCAAAAATTGCATTTTATAGGTAACATGTTTACTATATTACCTTCTTTATAATTAGCTAAATAAGGCATTGAAACACCATGTATTTTATCCCTTCTGTAGAGCTTGAAAGACACACGTCTTGGCTCTTGCCCTGATAACTTGTACTCACTGACACTGTAATGCACAAGATTACAAGATGAAAGGCTAGTGTCTTTGTCCTGTCAAGTTTATGTTCAAGTTGCCACAGCCACAAGAGATCAGCTTGTCTTGGTCTAGATGCTTCAGAGCTTATATTCAATTTGTAGAGAAAGGGATGATATTTTAAAATGTCATTTCATTTTCTAGGATTTGTCTTTGATTTATTTCTCCCTCTTTCCTATCTCAAGGGAAGTAAAACTTACAAGTAATTTTAATTACGAGATTTTGGTGTGTATGTATGTGTGCCTGTGTGTGTGTACATTTACACGTGTTTTCTCCCCAGAAGTATTTTTGTGTCCTTAATTTGGTAGTAGGGGTAGGAAAGTGCATTTTCTGTTTGTTTCCATACCCACATAGTTTCTCTTTTAAAGGGAGACAATACATGCTTCTCTGGGAA